>NC_071262.1:2960301-3042801 GCF_023375685.1 Ictalurus furcatus
ATG
Source organism: Ictalurus furcatus (assembly GCF_023375685.1). NCBI lineage: Eukaryota > Metazoa > Chordata > Actinopteri > Siluriformes > Ictaluridae > Ictalurus > Ictalurus furcatus. The sequence goes on from NC_071262.1 coordinate 2,960,305, forward strand.
TGGCTGTTGATTCTGCTCCTGACAGGCTGCTGTCGGGCTTCCCGTTTCACTCGTGACACAACCCAGGCTACACTCGGACGTGTTCCCGATCAGGAGGTAGACAGCACGGCCTGGAACGGCTCCAATCCAGAGCAGTATGGGTCAAGGGGCTCGCCCCGCGGCCCGTTCCCACCCATGTGCGTCGGACCCATTGAGATCAAGCACACGTTTAAGTACATCAACACCGTCATATCTTGCTTGATTTTTGTCGTGGGCATCATTGGAAACTCAACACTGTTGCGTATCATCTACAAGAACAAGTGCATGAGGAACGGGCCAAACGTACTCATTGGCAGCTTAGCTTTAGGAGATCTTCTCTACATCCTCATTGCCATCCCTATCAACGTGTTTAAGGTAGGATACACATCGTGCAAGCGCTGTAGGGAAAATAAAGTCATGCGCCCTTACATTAGTGGCATATATATATATATATATATATTTCAAGATGAAATGAAGATAAGTTAGGATAGGCCACAACCTTTGTGGAAAAAAAAAGTTAGCAATAATATACATAAAAGGAGTTGGATTCAAGGTAGAGTTTATTCTAAGGCAGTTCACGTAGTAAATTTTTGGTTTAAGGTTGGGTGGACATACGATAAGGGCGTAGATCTCATATTAGTTTTACCTCTGGAATGATAATTTGGTTCATTGTGTATAGGAAACTTGGACAGCGATCGAACTAAGAGCTCAGCCAAGTAGTATGCATGAACAGGAAATGGGAACCAGATATCTCTGACATCATTTGGAAAATGATGCACTTATAACAAATAAAATGTCACAAAAACCTGAAATACCAAATACGTATTTAAACGTAGTGATAGGTAAAGTATCATGTATAATGGATAAAAGACTAATTCAACAGAGTTATGGTATAATCGTCTAATAACGCCTTCGGAAATTAAGTTTGAGAACAGTCACTACATAGAGATGGTACGCCAATATATCAACCCTACATATCAAGCTTAGCTACTTGAACATGGAAACTACACGAAACAAGCTTTGTAGTTTAACACACATACTGTTAAGACAACAATCGAATCGTTTCAAACATCTGGGGGGGAAAAAAAAACAAGTCACGTAAAAGAAAGATGAAGCAACTGCTTGTCCCAATGCTATGAAAATTGTAGAAAGGCTTAGAAGGACAGGAATTTAACAACTTTAGACTTTAAGATACACAAGATACAGTTGCAGTTCAGTTTTTGAAGGAAATAAATAAAGAAAAAAAGAATGCGCATGTATTAAATGGTTAAATGCATATTTAACGCCGATTTCTTTTGTACTGGTATTTAAAGAAGAACATTATTTTTTTTCTCTCCAGCTGCTGGCAGAAGAATGGCCATTTGGTGTGTACATCTGCAAGCTCATGCCATTCATCCAGAAAGCCTCAGTGGGCATCACAGTCCTTAGCTTGTGTGCCCTCAGTATTGACAGGTTAGTAAGATAAGGCGCGTACGATTGTACATACCAGCTAGCGTTATTTAGCCGTTTTGAAATGTTTGGTCTGATCTAAAACATCAAAGAATAAACATACGCAATCATCAGAAAAACTGACACATCTTGGACAATAGGTAAGTTGAAGGACAACATAGTGAAGATAAAAAGAAGCCAAGGACAACAGCTGACCACTTGGGACCTTCAAATCATCATAGTATCGATCTTAAATACGCGTGTATTCATTCACGCGACTATCAGCTTCCGTTAACGTTCACATCAAATATCAGAATGGTGGGGAAAAGTCTAATTACAGTGACTCTAAATGTGTCACGGTGCTAATTGGGCTGGTTGAAGTATTTCAGAAACTGCTGATCTAGGATTTTCACACACAACAGTGTCCTAACAGTTGACTGAAACTGGACAGTTGAAGATGTCCACAGAAAAAAAAAAAATAATAAAAAATCACCTGGTATTTTTTCCAATATTCAACCGTCCAATAAGCATGTGTCCACCTTTGCATCAGACTCCTGTTCTTGGTTGACAGGAGTGGAACCCAATATTGTCTTCTGCTGTTGTAGTCGCAAATCCCAGAAGGTCAGCAGTTTCTGAAACGCTCACACCAACCACGGTCAAACCAAACCAACAACCATGCCACGGTTAAAGTCACTATGATCACATTTTTTTTTCCACGCATAATTCTGATGTTCGATGTGAACATTAACGGAAGCTGATAGTCGCGTGAATGACTGGTGCTCTTGACGTGTAAATCCTATAAGTGTAAAATTCACAATGCACATAGGGGATTCTTTCTGTAAATAATTTGATCAAAGATGCCAACAACGTGTATTAAACGTCGCATACGTTGCTCTCTGATCAGATATCACGCCGTGACCTCATGGAGCCGAGTGAAGGGGATGGGGATTCCACTATGGAAAACTGTAGAAGTAACGCTCATCTGGCTACTCTCAGTGCTTCTAGCAGTGCCTGAGGCTTTGGCCTTTGACATAATGGAGACACATTACCGAGGCCAGAAACTGCGGGTGTGCTTGCTTCATCCTGTACAGACCACATCGTTCCTGCAGGTATTACCACATTCCCCCTGCATTCAATCACAAATAAGACTTTATACCTTTAACCACAAGTTCATGCATAGGCAGATTCTAAGGGTAGGTTTTGGGTTTTTTTTGGTCCATATTCAACGGAGCCATAATTATCTTGATTACCTTCATAGTGGCAGTTTACAGAAGATCTGAATTCTGACTTAGAATCTGAAACATGAGAGTTACCAGATTCTTGAAAAGTACTGAACATTTTGAATCTCTTCCCCTAAAGTTTTATCAGGATATTAAGGACTGGTGGCTGTTTGGCTTTTACTTCTGTTTACCGCTGGCCTGCACTGGTGTCTTCTATACCCTTATGTCATGTGAGATGCTGAAAAGGAAGAAAGGAATGCGCATTGCCCTGAATGATCATATGAAGCAGGTACTGGCACCTTTTGAGTTCTTTGGAATGTAATTTGAAACACTAAATTTAGCCACCCATGTCACCCATGTTTTATTTTCATATGATCTTTTTTGCTTTGTGTTTTGCCTCTTCAAGAGACGGGAAGTGGCTAAAACTGTATTCTGCCTCGTGGTAGTCTTCGCTCTTTGCTGGCTGCCCCTGCACGTCAGCCGCATCCTAAAAAAGACCATCTACAATCCGAACGACCCCAGCCGCTGTGAGCTCCTGAGGTAAGTAAGAACTTTCTCCATTACTTGATTTTCTACCAGCTTACAGTCCGAATTCATTTGGCACAGCTGGATACTTCTCATCAGTGGCGATTTTGGATAAAATAGTGGGCCATCAGCAGATCTTCCTGCCAGGGCATTTGCAGTGCAGTTCAATTACGTTCAATGCAGTCCAACAGCTGACTTCCTGTTTACTTCTCTCTCAACTTTCCCCTGTTAACCCCGTCTGCGCTGCTAGCTTCCTTCTTGTGATGGACTACATCGGCATCAACATGGCCTCCCTCAACTCATGCATCAACCCTGTGGCTCTCTACTTTGTCAGTCAGAAGTTCAAAAATTGTTTCAAGGTATGGAAACGAACCTTGCATTGCGTCGCATTTGACGTGGCTAAGCAGTTGATTAAGCTCTAATTGTGTCTATTGCTTCTAATCCCTTAGTCATGCCTCTGTTGCTGGTGCCAGAGGAAATTTCCAGCCATTGAGCAGGTCTCAGGAGTCCGCTGGAAAGGGTCAAGTCTCGGAAATGGTCTGGATCGATCTAGCTCGCGGTCTAGTCAGAAGTACAGTTCCTCCTAAATACTCCATGCTACCTGAGGTTCCTGCGCTTAGCAGCAACTAGGTTTGCCCTCAGTACCACATCGTCGATTCTCATCATTCCTGAGGACTCAAATTCCCATCGATTCTCATCGGACTTCCACTTCAAACCTACGGTGTGGGCCAGGACAGCTGAGCGGAGTCACAAAATCACTTCTGTTCAAGAACATTTCCAGCACAAAGAACACACTTACAGGTTAAATCACAGACTGGATAAGTGTTGTAAGTTGTCTAAGTCACTTGTGGCCCATGCAGGCTGGATCCTGGAGGTCTAAATAGAGATATGCCATTGGAACACTCCATTTTAGGGGACTTTACTGGCCCACGATGAGACTGAAATACTCAGTGAGACTGCACTGGAGTGAGTGTAAAGCTCCATGAGTTTCTGGTGTCCATCTTTACATTAGACAAAGCTTAAGAACTTCCATAAAACAAATAAAGTGTTGCTAGTGGGACAGCACCGACAACATGTGATTTTGCTTGCCAATTTGTAGCAATAATGAGTCATAAAAGAAAGTATTGTGTTAAACACTATGTGCAACACTGAAATAAATGGCGCAAGATGTATTATTATTATCGTATTTTACGAAGTTACAGCACAGATCTGTAACGAACATGACTCTCCGCACTGGCCACCTGCATCAACATCTCATCTATATGGCAGTGTAACCGATTTGTCTACTACTAAAGGAAACTACTGGATATAAGCATATATAGAACGTTTCCAAGTTCTTTCAAACACGGGAGTCCAGTGAAACGATCAAAAGTGAGACTATCAAAATACTATGATGTTGATTTGGAGTAAAATACCACTGGGACCTCCGACGTGAAAAGACCAAGGTCACTGCTAATATATTATTTCTGTATATAATGGAACGTTGATGTAGCCTCTAGTCATAGCGATGGGATTGAATATGAAAGCAAGTCAATCATGCTTGATGTCCCATGGGACGTCCCATTCTACACATGGAAACGTTTTTCCACATTCCCATCGCAACAACTCATTTCAAATTGAAGATGCACTGTTAATTCTCACGTTTTACAATTTTTGAATCCTCCCAAAATGGGAGACACGTCCTTTTTTTTTTTTTGTAAAGCAAAAGTAGCAGTCAGGCCAAAGGCGGATGAAATTCAATAAGCGGAAAACACCAAGCCAACGGGAAACGTAGTTCAGGAAAGGCTCGTTTGCTTCTAGTAGCGTTTTCTTTAATTATGCTAACTTGATCCAGGTGACCTGTGAATTCATGAACCTCTGTGTTGCGAGACAAAAAGGAAGAAGGAAAAAAAAAAAGTGCGGGGAAGTGTGGACTGTTTGGTCAGATCAAAATGGCAGAGCTTTTTATCATTATTATTATTATTATTATTATTATTATTATTATGTAGTGATACTGAACGTTCACCTGGCTCATTTCTTATCGCACATCTGGATAAAAACAATTAGGTAGCTAGCTAATGTTATCCCTACAGTCTTTCCAAAAACTGATTTTGAATCGTGAGAGAGAAAAATAAAGTGTAGCAGCGGCCCAACAACCATCAGAACCAACATAGTGTCGACTGACGCCTGTGACTTGACGGGATCACGTCATCAAGTTGGCCTTATATCCGCCCCAAAAGAAATTAAAACTCACTGTACGCAAAAATTTGGAAATGTGCTCGTGTGTTTCTGTATCGACCGACAGGACACAGGCAGACTGTCATGTGTTTCGCTTTTAATATATTCTTTATAGATATAAGCTAGCATATATTTCATTTTTCAAACTTAATAAGGAATACATACATATATATATATAAATATTTTTTATTCCATACATCTTTCCATTTCCGTACTGAACTACTAACACTAGTGTGAATTAACATGACATTAACGGCTTTGTTGTTCAACTGTTCTATACTATTTTCAGACCTTTGATGTATTTACTTTTCCCCATTGTGTACATTGTCAGTCCTCCTAGAAGGGTTTTATTCGACATTATTAACAATGCTTTTATATTGTACCTACTTATTGTCAAATATGCTGAAATAAATGCTATTTTATCACACGGACGTAGCCAGCGTTTGCAATGCCGTAGTTTGTTTGGAAGAGCGTGTTTTGTTTTATTTTATCACGGCAATCACGTCGAGCGAAGTGAATATACACAGGATCTTTATGGAGAAAAAGATTTTTATTTAAAAAAAAGAAAAGAAAAAGAAAAGGTTTTAGCTGTACAAAATAGTTTGTTGACAATCATCCGAGTGGTTTCTCTGGCTTTCTGCAAATATCAGTCCGGCGTCATGTATAGCTCACATGACGATCCTTTTGGTCTGGATTATTCCATGGCCTCGCCTTGCTGTTCTCTGAAGTCTTTCACTTGTGCCTGTCGAATCAAGCATTCAGCAGTTAGCGGAATCCGCCAATTCTTGAAAATGTTCGCGACACGACGAGCATTTCTTTACACACAGACCTTTATTCATCAAAGTTGCGTCATATAGTCAAATCTGATTTAAAAACATGAGTATTTTAAAAATCCATTCGTTTGAAATGTTTCATTAAAACGTATACATCGTATCTGTGTGGTGATACGGGCCGGTGTTCGAGCATACCATTTTAACAACAAAAAAAAAATGCTTGATGGTAAATAATTGAACTGAGTATTAATAATTATAGCAAGTATAGTAAGCAATAGAAATAATAGAAATAAAAAAATGGCAAACAATGCTCCCAGGTGGTGCAAAAATATTTGCCCTATCCTTGGGAGACTACACGATCAAATCCTGACGAGCCATATGTACGGTCGAGTCCAAAACGAGCCCTTCAGAAGCTAATTGAGATATTTACATGTTTCCCAGAAGACAAAATAATAAGAATTTACAGCAAGCAACCTGTTCAAAAGTTTACACCCCCCTGGTTCTTAATGTATCGTGTTGCCTTCTTGAGCATCAGTGAATGTTTGCACCTTTTGTAATAGTCGTGTACGAGTCCCTCGGTTGTCCTCAGGGCGAATAGATGGAGCTCAACATCATATAGAAGCTGTTCAAATAGGCAGAAGATGCTGGAAATTTTGTTATAATAATAATAGTTTTATTCATATAGTGACTTTCTACAGCTCAAGGACACTTTACATTCCAAACTAATAGACATAGGAGAAGAACAATAACGTACAAAAAATACAAAAAAAACAAAAACCCACCAACGACTAGAGACAAAGTACTGAAGAAATAAATGTCTTAAGTTGCGATTTAAAAGTCGAGATAGAGGGAACATTTCGGAGGTTCTGGGGGAGTGAATCCCAAAGTTTTGGAGCCATGATGGCAAATGATCTACCACCCACGGTGGAGAGGCGGAAACATGCTACAAGGAGTAGACTTGAATCAAAGGACCTAAAGGTCGCGAATGTATGACGCGATGACGCTCTTGAATCGAAGCAACATCTCTATGGAGCTATGCACGCCGGGCGCGATCCTTCCAATTACATTTGAGCTTTAGATCACGTGCCCGGACACTCTGCTGTTGCGCATAAGGGCGAGAATGGTGGCGCTATAGCACAGGAAGCTGTTTGAAAACCAACGTAAACACCGAAGAAGAGTATTCCGGAGTTAAGAGTTTTGTTCAGATGATTCAGACTCCGATGATTGCACAGGATACAGGTTGCTTTTACTATGCAATACGCAACTGTGTAGGTGACTTGTAAACGCCGCTGAAACGACGGGTGAATCGCAACAGGCAAGGAGGAGGCAGGGACCGGAACGTAAACCTAAAGTTTAATAATCAACAGAACTCAAACATAACGTAAAACACGTGCGTCTCTCTTTCTCCCTGGCGTTTCCAGTCGCTCCTTTATCTCTCTCTCTCCCACTGATTAGCCAAATGGGTGCCAGGTGTGCATCCTCACAACCTGGTTTCTCCCCCCTCCTCCTCCCAAAATTAGCTTCTGTGCTTCTTAACGGTTTGTGTTGTGGTGCTACGCGCCAACATTTTACGCGATTCTTCTTCTTTTAGTGGTCAAAGGCGATAGGCCGATCAGCTGAATGATGGGTTGCTCGACCTAGTGTGCAGGCGTAAAATGCGTTCTCGACCGGCGCCATCTATCGTGCAGGCGTGAATTAGCTGAAGGCGATCGATCGTTTCGTGTTCGGTGTGAAAGCACCGTTCGTCGGCGGTTCGCGTCGCTTTAACGCGTCGTGCTCAGTGTGAAAGGACCCTCGGAGTCCGTGCTGGGACTGTAGGGTTGAAGGAGGTCAGATAGATAAGGGTGGGCAAGGCTATGGAGGGCTTTAAAGGTCAGCAGGAGGATTTTCAACTTAATCCAAGAAACTACAGGTAGCCAGTGCAGACTATAGCTGACGAATTTTGAATATATTGTAATCTAGTTATGGCCTTTGATGGTGGACCAATAAAAAGACCATTGCGATAATCACGACGGGATGTGATAAATGAAAGGACGAGAGTTCCTGCATCTTTAAGACTAAGAATGTGACGGAGGCGAGTTATGTTACGGCGGTGATTTAATTTAACTGCTCAGGACAAACAAGGGACTCGTGAAGAACTCTCACAAAACATAATCAAATACTGTTGATTATAACAGTAAACTTTTGAACTGGTTCATTTGTGTAAATTCAGTTAGTATCGTGTCTATATTTAAACATCTGTTATGTGAAATAGCTTCTTCAGGGCAGAACTAGATAAAACACAAAATGCAATTTTAATGATCTTTCTTATTTGAAAAAAAAAATGCATTAATATTTTCCAGATTTTGCAAGGGATGTATATAAAAACACACATCTTTATTTACAGCAATTGTATACAAAAATACCTCTAACTCAGCCTTTTCTTTTTACACTACATTGCTAATCCTGCACAGATACAATCTTTGGGCCACTCCCAAAACGACACACCACTGCTTCCACAGGGAGTGTCAAAAAGAGCCTGGAGGACCAGCTGTGTTTACAGCTTGCCAATACTAACAGGAAGTCCAGGAAAAGAGGTTGAGAGCTTTATCTGGGTGTTAGCAGGTGGCTGAGGAAGAGGTGTGATATGTGTGTGCGTTTGGGTTCAGTCTCACCTCAAATGTGTGCAGGACATGTTTACAGACATCGGTGAGCTCGTTCAAGCCCTTGCGCAGAGGTTCGGTTGCTGGGAGACCTCCTGGGAATTTGAAGGAAAAAAATGTAGACACTGAAAATACACAGGAGGCCAAGTAACAAGAACAAGAACAAGAACAACAACAACGAAACAATCAGAAACAGAATCAGCTTTATTTACAAGTATGCTTGCACATACAAGAAATTTGTCTTGGTAACAGGAGCTTCCACACACACGTATACATACACATAGGGCAATTTAACTGTTCATGAGATGGATAGCCTGGGGGAAAAAACTGCTCTTGAACCTGACAGGTTTGGTGCTCAGAGCTCTGAACTGTTGGCTTCTGACCGACAGTTCAGAGCTCTGAGCACCAAACCTGTCAGGTTCAAGAGCGGTTTTTTGCTCTTGAAGGTAGAGGGCAGGGTGAGTGGGGTCCAGAGTGATTTTTCCAGCCTTCTTCCTCATTCTGGAAGTGTATAGTTCTTGAAGGGAGGGCAGGAGGCAACCAATAATTCTTTCAGCAGTCCAAACTGTCCTTTGCAGTCTTCTGATATCTGATTTCGTAGTTGAACCAAACCAGAGAGTTACTGAAGTACAGAGGACAGACTGACGAGTAGAACAGTATCATCAGCACCTGTGGCAGGTTGAACTTCCTCAACTCGCAAAGGAAGTACAACCTCTGCTGGGCCTTTTTCACAATGGAGTCAATGTGTGGGTTTCCCCACTTCAGGTCCTCTGAGATAGTAGTAGTCCCCAGGAACCTGAATGACTCCACTGTTGGCACAGTGCTGTTTAGATCGGTGAGGGGGATCGGTGTTGGGGTGTTCTTCCAAAAGTCCGCAATCATCTCCACCGTCCTGAGCGTGTTCGGCTCAAGGTTGTTTTGACTGCACCAGACAGCCAGCTGTTTAAACTCCCTTCTGTATGCAGACTCATCGTCATCTCGGATGATGGTGGTGTCATCTGGAAACTTCAGGAGCTTGACAGAGGGGTCCTTGGTGATGCAGTCATTGGTGTAGAGGGAGAAGAGTAGTGGGGAGAGCACACATCCCTGGGGGGCACGAGTGCTAACTGTACAGGTGCTGGAAGTGAATTTCCCCAGTCTCACAAGTTGCTGTCTGTCTGTCAGAAAGCTGGTAATCCACTGTGCGATAGATGTGGGAACAGAGAGCTGGTGTAGTTTGGTCTGGAGTACAGCTGGGATGATGGTGTTGAACTGAAGTCCATAAAAAGGATCCTTGGATATGTCCCGGGTCTGTCCAGATGTTGCAGGATATGATGCAATCCTATGTTGACTGACTGCATACTCCACAGACCTGTTTGTTCGATTAGCAAATTGAAGGGGTCTAGCAAGGGTCCTTCATATGGGTCAAGACCAGTATCTCAAATGATTTCATGACCACAGATGTCAGGGAGACAGGTCTGTAATCATTAATTAAGTCCTGTGACCATTGGTTTCTTTGGGACAGGAATGATTGAGCATTTGAAGCAGCATGGGACTTCACACTGCTCCAATAATCCATTGAAGATGTGTGTGAAGATGGGGGCCAGCTGGATAGCACAGGATCTGCTCTGAAGGCCAGAGCGGGTGTGGGGTAAGAATGGGCCTTTCAAATCTACAGAAAAACAACACATTCAGGTCGTCAGTCAGTTATTGGTCCACCACAGGGTTGGGGGTAGGAGTTCTGTAATTGGTAAGTTGTTTCATGCCACTCCACACTGATGCCAGGTCGTTAGCTGAGAACTTGTTTTCCAGCTTCTTAGAGTATCTTATTTAAGCCACTTGGATTTCCTTATTCATTGTGTTCCTGGCCTGATTGTACAAGACTTTATTCCCACCCCTGTAAGCATCCTCTTTGGCCTGACGAATCTGCCTGAGCTTTGCTGTAAACCACGGTTGGTCGTTGTTGAACGTGAAATAAGCCCTAGTAGAAATGCACATATCCTTACAGAAACTGATCTATGATGTAACAGTATCTGTGAGCTCATCCAGGTCAGTGGCTGCAGCCTCAAAAACACTCCAATCCGTGAAATCAAAGCAGGCTTGTAGTTCCAGCTGTGCTTCATTGGTCCTTCTCTTTACAGTCCTTACTACAGGCTTGGGTGATTTTAATTTCTGTCTGTAGGTTGGAGAGGGTGAATCAGACAGTGATCGGAGAGTCCTAAAGCTGCTCTAGGGACAGAGCGATATGCATCTTTTATTGTTGTGCAGCAATGATCCAGGATGTTCCAGTCCCCGGTTGGGCATGTAAAGTGCTGTTTGTATATAGGCAATTCACATGTGAGATTTGATCTGTTGAAATCCCCAAGGATAATAATAACAGAGTCCGGATATTGTTGTTCCGTGTCTGTGAATTGATCAGTCAGCTGTTGCAGCGCTGCACTCACGCTCACGTTTGGCGCGATATACACACTCACCAGAATAAATTAGGAAAACTCCCGCGGCACGTAGAATGGCCTACAGATAATAAAGAGCGCTTCCAAATTAGGACAGCACATCTTGTCGCGGTGGTATATGTTACACAGAAAGTGAACTGTCAGTTCTCGAAGTGTTGGAAGCAGGAAAAATGGGCACTTGCCAATAAGGATCTGAGAGACTTTGACAAAGGCCAAATTGTGCTGGTTAGACGATTGCGTCTCCAAAATGGGGTGTTGTCTTGTGGGGTGTTCCTAGTATACAGTGGTTAGTACATACCAAAACTGGTCCAAGACAGGACAACCGGCAAACCGGTGAAAGGGTCCTGGGTGCCCAAGGCTCATTGATGCGCATGTGGAGCTAAGGCTAGCTCGTCTGGTCAGATCCCAAAAAAGTTCATGCTGGCTATGATAGAAAGGTGTCAGACCACACAGTGCATCACAGCTTGCTGCGTATGGGGCAGGATGCACCATGGGGAGAAGGCAGTGTGAAGCTCCGGGAAGTGTTCTGTTGGGTCCTGGCATTCATGTGGATGAATCTGATCGAGCATCTGTGGGATGTGTTAGTTGGGAGCTGTGATAGCATGTCTCAGACCCTTTACTTCAAGGTGGCAGAAAGTCCATAGTGGAGCAACACTGGAGTTTTTCCCTAGGGGATCAGTGTTGATGGACTTGGCTACAATTACCTCCTACACTTGTCTGGTGGACAGTTAAGATCCTTCTTCTGTTCTTTAGTCTGCCTTGATTGAAGGTCGCAACACGTGTGAAACTTTGGTATCCAAACTTTTTCTGAAGTTCCCACCCATAATTGGATATGAGAGGGTCTTGTGCAACTTTTAGGTCAGGAACTCAAATGAAGACACCAATATTATTTATCCGTTACAAATTCTCATCATTATTAACATTCTCTCCCCCCCCATTAAGTATAAATTTCTCTCATCTCATGAAACAAAAAGCATTAAGAAAGATAAAATCAATATATTGATTGAAATATTCCTAATCATCAGATCAAAGGTGTTGGCCAGATGATCTGATCTAATCTGATCTGAACGTAGGTCTGTTGTTTGTTACAATAACAAGGAATTTTGATCCACTTGGATTGAATGAGTCAATATATTATTATGGAACTGTGAGTTAGAAACAAGTCTTCGATCCACAAAATTCAAACAGAACTGGTTCTGTGCACGCTGTTGATCAGTTTAAGTAGACTTGGATGAAGGCATGAGGCATTTGCGTAGACGTGGCAGAGCTCCGCCACCAGCTCTATGCACACAAACCACCGGACTCCAATTAGCTTCTGGGCCGAAAGAATTCCATAAGAGTCAAAAACTCGTGTCATGCGTTCCAGGTTGTTGAGCCAAGAAGAGTAACAATGCGTGAACTGACCCTGCTGATAAGTCTTATTAAATTCTGCTTGTGGCTAATGACATTAAGCAATTTACAGCAGAGTTTTTGTGTATGTGTCAGGCAGTAATGCTGTGGATTGGAAGACACCACACACACATGTATGGTGGGGGGAGGTCCCTTCCTGGGAGCCTACTCCAATGCAGCTGAAGAGATGCTTTTGTTCAGGGTCTATCCTCATTCAGTACAGGAATAATCAAATTAGCATGAAATAAACTCATCTCACGCCAAAGAAAGTTAGAGTTGGTGGGGGGTGTGTGTGTGTGGGGGGGGGGGTCTGCTTCAAGGTCCAAGGAAGCGTCTCTCATCGTCACCCTTAATAAAATGCGATCAACTACATAAAGTAAGACCAAATTAAGGGTGGAATGGTATGAAAAAGAACCAAAAAAACCCCCAAAACAATCCATTCTTCCACTTCTTGGTATCACATTAACTGATCATAGAGGATGATATTCATCCTTGAACAATGCAAATAAAGAACATTACTATGAATGTTGAGTACTTTATTAAAGCAACGTAAAAGATACGCGATCCGTGCCCGGTCCTAGCTCAGTCGGTAGAGCATGAGACTTTTAGGATGTTGGGTCTGAACCCCACCAAACCCAGACACAGGGGTTGCACAAACTAGTGCACTCACATGATGAATCACATATAAACTGGATTTCCATACTGGACACGCGTGGTCCGCTGTGGCGACCCGTAAGGGGAGCAGCCGAAAGAAGTAGTACAAGAAGAAGAAGAAGAAGAAGAAGAAAATGGTAGGTGATCCAGTTTTTACAACATTTCCAAAGAAGTCCAAATCTCACCTCGTGTCTGAATGCGGAAGTTGATCTTGCTCTCGGATGGGTGTGTAATGCTGTAGCCACAGAACTCCACCTCAGGACTGTGTAAACAACAACAACAAGTCACCAGCAAGTCACATCAACCTGTTGAGCTAAATTGATTTTCTACAGTAGCATGACTAAATCTTTACAGGTTCTTTCATGCCTCTTGTATACCTAATTTGTGGTGACTCTGTATACACTTTATCTTTTCATACATGTGTAACACTTTTTCTGTTTTTTTTAAGGTGAAAAGGTAAGAGAGCAAGCTCCGTGCTGCCGCTTATGAAAATGTCTAAAGTGACACAGTGACGGTCAGGAAAAAGAAAAGCAGTCTGTTATGGGCTACTCCCGTAAGGTCACAAGTAAAGAGATGACGAGGCACTCTGGGAATGAGCACATGGGAAAACACCACTGGTTCCATCCCAGCAAATACACTTAGTCAAAGGACCACATTGACATACAACAGTGATCGTGTGGGGGCAAAAATATTACTGGTCCTTTTTATCATTTAGAATTTGTCAGTGATGAACTTCCTAATGAGTATTCTTCCATTTTACATGTCCACATAGTTTTGATCAGGCAGAATAATGAGAGAGACTATAATTAACTTGCAGCTTACATGCACATATATATATATATATATATATACACACACACATACATACACACTTTAATACTGCATCTACCCTTTGATAGCCAAGTTATCTTTCCACAAATCGTTGTATACTACTTTTGATTTCTACTTCTACATCCATAGGTCTGGGGAAAATGGCATTATTGTTTATTTCCCAGAAAACAACCCATGATTTTAATAAACCTTAACAAACGGGAACAATCTCTTACTTCTTCGTGATCATGTATCTGAGCGAATTGCCCAGTGTGTGGTCCTCCTCATGCAGGACGAACGTCACGCAGCCTTCGTCAGCGCCGTCCGCTTGGACCTATTCACAAATACCGAACACGAGAACAGCGGAGTTGAGTAAACTCAATGAACAAGCTTCCCTCTAGGAGGAGACATGGAGTACCTATAGCTACACAGCAATTCTTTCATGCAACAAGCTGTTGTCTTGATTATTCTTAAAATAAAGCCCTGACATGATTGACCTTGGTTTATTAGTATCCTTTGAAATCAAACAACATGCCTTCAGACTGATTAGTGCATTATTTATGTCGTATTTAACTATTTTGTGTTAACAAATACTCCAGGAATAATTGAAGTTCACCACATGCTCTCCAGTGATTATAATGACCTGATCGCCACTGAGACTTCGGAAAACGGTAAGCCAAAATACCCGATGCATAATAACTAATAAAAGCTAATGTGGGCTCCAAATCACTGAGGAGAATCAACTGTTAATAGAAGACAGGAAAGGTGGAGAGGTCAGGAAAGTCAGGGAAGTCCATTGATCATAAGATATTTCCTGTTCTAGGACGGAAAGATCTGTTGACACAGGACAGGAGGGGCAGTCTGAGTCCAAACTGGAAGAAGATAAAGAGAGGGTGATGGATTAAAGTGACATTAGCATGGTGGTCAACTTCAATTTCTGCTTATCAGATCAAACAGCAGATCAGAGGAAAGTCAGACAGTTCGGCCCGAGTGAAAATCTCACCACTGAAAGTTCTGCTCAATACACAGAGGCCTTTCTTCTGGTGTTGTCTTTATTGTTTAACCTTTTGATCTTCTGTTCGGAGAAATTCACAGAAATAATCCGCTCTCATGGATATCAAACAAAACACAGGTTTATCCAAAAAAAAAAAAAAAAAAAAATCTTTGTTAAATATAGATGTCCAACAATTAGTGGCACTTTGCCAAGATAACAGCTCTGATTCTTCTCCTATAATGCCTGATGAGGTTGGAGAATACATGGCGAGGGATCTGAGACCGTTCCTCCATACAGAATCTCTCCAGATCCTTCAGATTTCGAGGTCCACGCTGGTGGACTTTCCTCTTCAGTTCATCCACAGGTTTTCTATGGGGTTCAGGTCAGGGGACTGGGATGGTCATGGCAGGACTTTGATTTTATGGTCAGTAAACCATTTTTGTATTGATTTTGATGTATGTTTTGGATCATTGTCCTGCTGGAAGATCCAACCACGGCCCATTTGAAGCTTTCTGGCAGAGGCAGTCAGGTTTTTGTTTTTGGATGAGAGTAGAGATGTTTTTCTTGAAACAGTCCCAAACAACTTGTGGTGATGTAGGTGACTTCGGATTGTAGTTTTGGAGACTTTCTGACCCCAAGACACAACTAACTTCTGCAATTCTCCAGCTGTGATCCTTGGAGATTTTTTGTCCACTCGAACCGTCCTCTTCACAGTGTGTTGAGACGATATAGACACGCGTCCAATTCCAGGTCGATTCATAACATTTCCAGTCGACTGGAACGTCCTAATCATTGCCCTGATGGTGGAAACGGGCATTTTCAATGCTTGTGTTATTTTCTTATAGACACTTCCCATTTTGTGAAGCTCAAGAACCTTTTCCCACACATCACAGCTATATTCCTTCGTCTTACCCATTGTTATGAATGACTAAGGGAATCTGGCCTGTGTGTTACCTCATATTTATACCCCTGTGAAACAGGACGTCATGGTTGAACAATTGTTAGTTTCCCCTATTTATGTATGTATGTGCATTCTACTGTATCAATAATGCAAATATGATGTGATATTGGTTGGGAAACCAATTTGGCAGACACTCTTGTTCAGACTGACTTATGGAAGTTCGTCCATATTCTGATACATAATAAATCAATACATAAGAAATATAATAAGCATGTGATTAGTGCACATTCAAGTACTTATTATTGAGCGCTACTGAACTTTTTTTTTTTAGATTGCTTGAGCCAAAGTAAAGACGAATTCCATAATGGGAAAAACACTGCATGTTCTGGTTTGTAACATTATTTAAGATTTAAGCCTGAGGCATGCTTTCAGTAATAATTTATTTATTTATTTATTTTAACTCAACAGTAAAATCAGATATTGGACAACCCCATGAAGCATTAATATACATACTTTCTGGTAAAGTACTACACAAGAAAGCTTTTAGATGCAGCCACACACTGCATCAGTGCCCTCTAGTGAAGAAAAGTATAAAATGGCAGGAATTTTAATTATTGCCTCCTCCTTTCCATACACCTACAGTTGCAATCAAAATTATTCAACCCTCATTGCAAATCAGGCACGCAAACCCAAGAATATTACTGAACTGGAGGCCATTGCTCATGAGGAATGGGAGAAGATTCCTCAGGAACGTTGCCAGAAGCTAAGCTATCTTGTTTGCAGCAGGTCATAACAGCAAAAAGGTGCTCTACTTGGTACTAAAGATGCTCGCCGTGAAGAGGTTGAATAATTTTGAAACTGGAGAAGTCATTATAAGTTGCATTTTCAGTTGAATTTGGGGAAACCACTTGAAGCATTCGCTGTGTTGAACTATTTCAATTGATTTTGTTTGATTTGTTCATCGCACACAGCTGAAAGTCTGTACATTTTGACAAAACCTGATTTGCACTGGGGGTTGAATCATTTTGATTGCAGCTGTACTATGAAATCATACGGTGTTTGCCTGAACTCGGAAGTGGGAAGACGGAGCTCGGAATTCTGTGCAAAAACAAGAACTTCTCCATGAAACTTGCCTTTTATTTGCTCTGTCTGAGCACTTAAAGCTCATAAACCAGCAACAAGCTAGTTATCCAACACTACTGAAGTGAATGATAACTCATTTAACTCTTGTATATGGAAGGAGTCTCCAGTGTCGGTGCTTTGTAACGGTCTGTAGGTTTTTCCACCAAAGGGGGAGTCTTCAGGATAGACGAGTTTGTCAGTAACACGAAAAGCTGTGTATTTTGTCTTATTATTAATTTCAAGAGAATGAAAATAAAAGAGGCCGGTGAGGGAATGACTGCTCGTCGCTGCTATAATGTAATAATAACATAACATAACAACAGGATCCACATCGATTCGAACGAGTTCCACAGCGTTAAATGTACGTATACAAATGACTTTGAAAAAAAAAATCATGATTACTTGTTTAATTAATGGAAAAACTGCAATCACTGGTGGATTTCTGTGGTATAAGAATAAGACACTTCAGCGTGTGCTGTTATAGGAAAATAATAAACTTTCTATGCAGAAAGCTTGACTCTCCATTCAGCTATACTTACCACAAATACTCCTTTCAGAACACATCACTGATCTCTTTATCTGTAGTACTTAGGGTACTTATATTACTTGCTACAACCAGTGTCTGTTAGGTCCTCTCTCCATATCCATATTAAATTCCCAAATCTAATAACCACAATCAAACATTCCCACTGTACTGCCATCATCCTATTGATAAACGTGTGCATTTCAGCGCCCAATTTCATTTTTCTTCTGCAAAGCTGCATTATTTTACAAAACTTATGGTATTCCACAAACTACAACGTAATGCCCAGAAAAATAATACATTAAAGCCGGTTACTAAGTAAAATGGGTGGATCTTTATAAGACTCACCATCTCCAAAACCGGCTTCTTTTCTGTATCAGTACCAGCCATGCTTGGAACGCTGAAGATGTCGCTTAGAGATGACGTTTCGCCCGCGACTCAGACACGTGACGTTGTTTGTTTTCCTTTCGCTGAGCCCCGAGGAATAACCGAATCCCAAAATGGCGCCTTACTGAATAGTGTACTTCATAGGGTGTGCACTGTATGACCAATATGGAGCTATTTGGGATGAAGCATAAATTAATGAGAGAAGCGTTAAGTTTCAACAAATTATTATTAAAAACATAATTTGTTGAAAAAAAATCATAATAATAAATAACCGTTTCGACTGTTTAGAATATTCAGATTTGAAAAGAAGCAGCCTCGTTTCCCCCAGAACAAAATATATATTATTCATTAACAGTATTATTCTGATTCAGTAAAGTCCTTAATAATATATATATATATATATATATATATATATATATATATATATATATATATTTATTATAAAAAATATTTATATATTAATTTTCGTTTTTCAGTAGAAAATTGGACGTAAATCCAACAACAATCAACGTTTTGGGGGAACATCCATCATTAATGTACTTCCAAAAAGGGATAGGACTGGGGAAAAAAATATTTTGAGCCACAATACATTTTAATGCTTTCACATTAGTTACTGCGAATTATAGGGTTTATAAAAGAAACTGATCGACTGAAACAGAGTTTCAGATAACGCAGTGGTAGCGAGTGAACAAAAAACATCGATTATTTATTAGTACAGTTTAAGAGATGTGCAATTTATCCAAAAAAAAAATCATTCACGTGACCAAATTGTCGTATCAACGGATATACGTGATTTTAAAAAATATTAACTTTACAATAGAAACTATGCGGTTGCAGTAAACGTCATTTCCGGGATGCAGTGGGGGCGGAAGTTACTGGGAACCTGCGGAAGGAACTTTCAGCAGCGTTCAAGCTTTTTTAATGTTTACAACGCAAATAAAAGCCTCGACGCTTTGATTAAAACTGTATCAGGTATGTTTATTATCATTTATTAATCCCTATAGGAGTGTAGTGTCGTTATAAATTGCCTGTCTGTCTAGAAGGAGAGATTGCCGTCGATTTGTTTGCCTTAACTAGCTTAGCTTCCAGAATGTTTCATGTTATGCTAGTGGCTAAACAGCTATGCCAGTCGCCTTTTTTTTTTCTCCCCCACCCGTATTCCGATAAACCCGCCTCGTTCGATAGAGGATTGGCTGGTAGCTCCGAATAGTCGCAGATTGACGGATTTGAGAGCGAATAGAATATTAGCTAATTCAGGCTGGATGCTGATAGCCGATCAGAGTTCATGAGGCGGGGTTTGTGGGAATACAGGTGTGGAAAAGAAGTCGCGAGTGAGTGAGTTTGAAAGGTTTGAGTCATGTGATGTTTGTGGTGAGTGATTGGTCAGGGGTGAGTTTATAGAGAGTTCTAGTAAGACAGAAGAAGAAGAAGAACCGGACAGTGTTGTTTTAGCAAAGCTGCATGGTTTTATTTTCAGTAGCTAGCCAAGCTGATCGAGTAATCAGGGGATTTCTGCCGTGCGTATTAAGTGTCTGGGGTAAATGTTACTCCGCCATCCAATACCCTGTGTATGAGCTGTTACTATAGAAACTGTAGCATATTCTCGTAACGAGCGCATTAATATACACCAGTTATTTGAATTAGAGCCGGCACTACTTTCAGAGCATTAATCAACTGTCTTATAGAGCATTAATCAACACCTTCTGACCAATCAGATTTCATCATTCAGCAGTGCTGAGTTGTGATCTACTTTAACCCTAAGATCTACAAACAAGGGCAGTAATTAAGTATTTTGAAAACACTCATCTAACAATAGTTTTGGTAATATTTTTTTTAAAAAGCAGTCCGTACAGGATTTCACAGTTTTTGTTTTTGTTTGTTTGTGATTATAGCGGCCAAAAATTTGCGAGGTTTTTTTTTTCTTTTTTAGGAAAACTTCTTGAATTTTGCGAAATCGCACGAAATTGTTTTGCACGGTCTTTCGCAGTGAGGTTTGTTTAGCTGTAAACGAATTGAGGAGGGCTTTGGCTTGAATGCGCAGTTCTGATGAGGTCGTGTGACGCGTCTCGACCCAAACCTGCGGCCATTTTGAAAAATCCCAAGCTCCTCCGGATATTGCGGCGTTTGCTTGATTATTTATTTATTTTATTTTTTTTTGCGTTTGTTTCTACGAAGGACTGAACAGTGAGCGTATAGGAGAGGTGTAACGCCCTGCCAGCTATCTGTATCTGCTCAGTACTCCGAATATTCATATCCTCATATGTATTCCGGGTCTTAAATCCAGAACGGTATTATTTTGGTTTGTATCTTCCCCTGACAATTTCTAAACCTATTTATTAGTTATACTTCCCCGAGATCTAAACAAATTAGTAGCCTAATTTAAATCACCACAACCAGAACCGGGCAGTTACTACTGATGAGTAAATAAACACAGGAAACCTCTCAGCCATGTGAAAATTTTAAAAAATATATATAAATTAAAAAAAGCTCCCACTTAAACGTTTTATTAAATAGCATATGAACCTTTCTAGCAAGCTTTCTAACCAATCTGTTTATTCTGAATAATGTAATCGTTTATATATATATATATATATATATATAACACACAACCTTATTCAACCTTTATAAAACCTCAAAACATTGAAAGAATGCTGCAGATCTGTGAGTTGTATCTGTGTTGTAAGATTTTACTTCCTTCTTTTCATAACGCACGCTTGGAGTTATTTACATTACCTGCATAAATATTCGCATGAAATCAAGCCAACCTCCTAATTATTTTGTTTATTAATTTTTACTCGAAATGCAGCGGCAGTCCTTTTTAAGGATTTACACACTTTACAAAATAAGAATATTTTCAGTTACCGTTGTGACAGATGGGGGTTAAACGGTGCAATATCGGAGCCGACCAAGATGTCATAATCCCGTCAGTTTAGCAACGATGCCCGTCGGGCACTCTGCGTGCGAGGACCCATTTAACCGCTCTGTTTAAGCAAAGTCATTTCCCACGTTTCCAGCTCTGTGCTATGGCGATCCTTTTCGCTGTGGTAGCCCGCGGAACCACCATACTCGCCAAACATGCCTGGTGCGGAGGAAACTTCCTGGAGGTGACGGAGCAAATTCTGGCGAGGATTCCATCCGAAAACAACAAATTAACCTACTCGCATGGCAGGTAAGAAACGTGAATCCTTCTTGAAGTTTCTCTTCAACTGAATGGGCAATTTATTATTATTATTATTATTATTATTATTATTTAAAAAATTTTTTTAAACATAACACCTGACATCATCACTCTTATTTTCAGCTATCTCTTCCACTACATCTGTCATGACAGAATTATCTATTTATGCATCACAGATGACGTGAGTACGACATGTTCCCTATTTGTCGAATTTCCATGATGGCTCAGGCCTTTTTCCACTGCGCAGAGTACCAGAACTGCTTGTGCTCTTTGTGTCAACCTGTACAAAAGGTTTCATTTCTCAAAAACTGTTAATCAGTCTCTCTTGTCAGTGTTTTAACAAAGTTTCTCAAGCACTGTACATCGCAGAGGCATGAGGCTGTGGTCGTTTGTAATCTTCTAAAGAGCTCGGTTTAACTGTTCTAACATTGTTGTGTAACCATATAATGTATTATGCATGTCGGTTATTATGATCCGGAGCTAACAGGCCCTCCCGGGCTGTTCAAGTCACCTCTTTGAGCTCTGTTGTTACCTGTCTTTAAATGTACAGTGGGAAAAGAAAAAAAAAACACCATCGTTCTGCGTTTAAACCATTCGATCTTTCACAAGTCGTGCTAACGACGACGTAGACGATCCTGTTCTGTGGCTTTGCGTGCAGGACTTTGAGAGGTCGCGCGCATTCAGTTTCCTCAACGAAGTCAAGAAACGTTTCCAGACCACCTATGGCTCTCGGGCTCAGACGGCTTTACCCTACGCCATGAACAGCGAGTTCTCCAGCACTCTTGCCGCACAAATGGTACGTGACATTTCACACAACATCTCCATCCCACTTTCCAACGCAAGCTTCCTGTCCTGTCTGCACAATACCGAGTCAATACTCTGATTCCACCAAATTCTGATTCGCACCTCTGGAGTATGAATGTTGTAATCTGAAATCTGTTGCACCTTATTCAGAAAATCCACTGATGGGAGATATAAGCGCGTGCTCAGGTCGCAAGGAATTGTGGGTGCTAGCAGATGCTTAGCTGTAGTCTAGGTATTTAGGAATGGCAACTCATAACAACCACGTATACAGGAATATCCCGATGCCTATACGCATATAAACATCCGTATTCGGAATAGGGCCGCAACCCAAATATGGACCTTAAACAGAATTTGACGTGCATGTAAACGTAATCAGTGTTCACTGCAGTCAGTCCTGATGGGTTTCTTTTGCATGTGCGCATGAAAAAGCTGCTTTACACTGTAAGATTTTTGTCCGCGTAAGGCAAATCCTGAAACAATTCCTTCCTTGTGAATTAAGATCGCCGTTGTATCATATGACATGATTACTGCTGACAGATTTAGTACCTCTGCAACCAAAGAAGTGCAAGAAACAAGTTCTGATAGAAGGTTCGGCCCAAAATCTCAGATCGGGAATGTTTGTTCTGAGAACTGCCTGGGATGACACGATATCCATGCAGCGGTTACGAAAGAATTATGATGATGATGATGATGATTAGTAGTAGTAGTATCATTTTTTATTTATTAATTTTTTTTTAAAGGCAGTAGTGATGATAAAACCTAAAAACATGTGGGATTCCATATCAGAGCGTTTGATTGGATAAGAGCAGTTAGTAGGATTGTGGTACAGAAAATGTTTCATTCTGGAAGAGCGCGTCTTAGTGTCTATAAACCGCAGCCATGAAGAAATGAATGGTCTGTGCTGAAGTTTAGCCGTGCCGTGCTGTTCACACTTTCTTCAGTGGTTACCCTAAAAGTTTTGCCTGGATAGCATTCAGTTCATTCAAGACAAAGTCTGATCATTAAGTGATGATCATTTGATAATTATGAAATTCTGCATACTCGTGTTTTATTTGTATAGGATTTGCCTAGTCGTGGCACGTCTGTGTTGTGACCCACAGGATTCCCAAGCATTTTATTTGTATTTATTTATTTATTTTTATTTTTATTTATATATATTTTTTGCAGTAGCAGTCTTCGTAAACACTTGAACCTGTGCATGAAAAACCCAGGCATTAGCCATTTGGGGACATGTTAGGGCCACATGCTGCAGTGATGTGATTGTTGTACTTGTTGGAATGTAACATTTTTATTAATTTTTTTGTAAAAGTGGATAATAATAAACTGGCACTTCACAAGTTACAAGTTAATGAATTAAAGATGTTTGACATGTTTGGGACCAGGCCTGCTGAGAACAGGATCGGGGGAGTAGTAGGATTAGGAGTGGTAGTAGTAGTAGTAGTTGTAGGAGTAGTGGTGGTAGTAGTGGTAGTAGGAGTAGTGGTGGTAGGAGTAGTAGGAGTAGTGCTGGTGGTGGTAGGAGTAGTGGTGGTAGTAGGAGTGGTGGTGGTGGTTGTAGTGGTAGGAGTAGTAGTGGTGGTAGGAGTAGTAGGAGTAGTGCTGGTAGTGGTAGTAGTAGTGGTAGTAGTGGTGGTAGGAGTAGTGGTGGTAGTAGTAGTGGTTGGAGTGGTGGTGGTAGAAGTAGTGGTAGTAGGAGTAGTAGTAGTGGTGGTGGAAGTGGTAGGAGTAGTAGTTGTAGGAGTAGCGGTGGTAGTAGTGGTGGTAGTAATAGTGGTAGGAGTGGTGGTGGTGGTAGTAGTAGTGGTGGTAGGAGTAGTGCTGGGAGTAGTGCTGGTAGTAGTGGTGGTAGGAGTAGTGGTGGTGGTAGTAGTGGTAGGAGTAGTGGTGGTAGTAGTGGTAGGAGTAGTGGTGGTGGTAGTAGTGGTGGTGGAAGTGGTAGGAGTAGTAGTTGTAGGAGTAGCGGTGGTAGTAGTGGTGGTAGGAGTAGGGGTGGTGGTGGTAGTAGTGGTGGTAGTAATAGTGGTAGGAGTGGTAGTGGTGGTAGGAGTAGTGGTGGTAGTAGTAGTAGTAGTGGTGGTAGGAGTAGCGGTGGAAGTGGTGGTGGTAGTAGTAGTAGTAGTAGTGGTAGTAATAGTGGTAGTAGGAGTATTGGTGGTGGTGGTGGTAGTAGTAGTAGTAGTTGTAGGAGTAGTGGTGGAAGTAGTGGTAGTAGTAGTGGTGGAAGTAGTGGTGGTAGGAGTAGGGGTAGTGGTGGTAGTAGTAGTAGTGGTGGTAGGAGTAGTGGTAGGGGTAGTAGTGGTAGGAGTAGTAGTAGTGGTAGTAATAGTGGTAGTAGGAGTATTGGTGGTGGTGGTAGTAATAGTAGTAGTTGTAGGAGTAGTGGTGGAAGTAGTGGTAGTAGTAGTGGTGGAAGTAGTGGTGGTAGTAGTAGTGGTGGAAGTAGTGGTGGTAGGAGTAGGGGTAGTGGTGGTAGTAGTAGTAGTTGTAGGAGTAGTGGTGGTAGTAGTGGTAGTAGGAGTAGTGGTGGTAGGAGTAGTAGGAGTAGTGCTGGTGGTGGTAGGAGTAGTGGTGGTAGTAGGAGTGGTGGTGGTGGTTGTAGTGGTAGGAGTAGTAGTGGTGGTAGGAGTAGTAGGAGTAGTGCTGGTAGTGGTAGTAGTAGTGGTAGTAGTGGTGGTAGGAGTAGTGGTGGTAGTAGTAGTGGTTGGAGTGGTGGTGGTAGAAGTAGTGGTAGTAGGAGTAGTAGTAGTGGTGGTGGAAGTGGTAGGAGTAGTAGTTGTAGGAGTAGCGGTGGTAGTAGTGGTGGTAGTAATAGTGGTAGGAGTGGTGGTGGTGGTAGTAGTAGTGGTGGTAGGAGTAGTGCTGGTAGTAGTGGTGGTAGGAGTAGTGGTGGTGGTAGTAGTGGTAGGAGTAGTGGTGGTAGTAGTGGTAGGAGTAGTGGTGGTGGTAGTAGTGGTGGTGGAAGTGGTAGGAGTAGTAGTTGTAGGAGTAGCGGTGGTAGTAGTGGTGGTAGGAGTAGGGGTGGTGGTGGTAGTAGTGGTGGTAGTAATAGTGGTAGGAGTGGTAGTGGTGGTAGGAGTAGTGGTGGTAGTAGTAGTAGTGGTGGTAGGAGTAGCGGTGGAAGTAGTGGTGGTAGTAGTGGTGGTAGTGGTGGTAGTAGTAGTAGTAGTGGTAGTAATAGTGGTAGTAGGAGTATTGGTGGTGGTGGTAGTAGTAGTTGTAGGAGTAGTGGTGGAAGTAGTGGTAGTAGTAGTGGAAGTAGTGGTGGTAGGGGTAGTGGTGGTAGTAGTAGTGGTAGGGGTAGTAGTGGTAGGAGTAGTAGTAGTGGTAGTAATAGTGGTAGTAGGAGTATTGGTGGTGGTGGTGGTAGTAATAGTGGTAGTAGGAGTATTGGTGGTAGTAGTAATAGTGGTAGTAATAGCAGTAGTAGTAGTATTCATTTTATTGACAACAACAATAATAAGGTAGTGGGAAATCAATTTGGTTGCCATTCAGAATTTTGTTTAGCAACTTAATCTCTGTGTGGCAAAAACAAGTATATAAGTAAAAAAAAAAAATAATATTCACTTATGTTCAAAACAGGTTTTTATCAATATGTATGTAGGGAAAATAAAAGCATAATGTAATTTATCCCAAAATCAGTAATATATTGTCCTGTACAGCCCTATATGTGTTGGCAAGTATTCATTTGAATTTTGTCCTCTCACAGAAACACCACTCAGATCCAAGAGGCTCGGATCGGTTGACAGAGACGCAAATGCAGGTTGATGACTTGAAGGGCATTATGGTCCGGAACATTGGTGAGACGACGACTGCTAATTTTTTAAAAATTTGTTTCGATGCAGTGTTATTCATTTTTGTCTAGTGTTTATATATATATATATATATATATATATATATATATATATGGTCAGACTGGGTTGAGCTGACAGGAAGGCTACTATAACTCAAATAAGCGCTCTTTACAATCGTGCTGAACATCAGATGATCTCAGAATGCGACGTTTTCCCTTTAGATCTGGTGGCACAGAGAGGAGAGAAACTGGAACTTCTCATTGACAAGACTGAGAACTTGGTGGACTCGGTGAGTGTCTGTCTTGACTCCCGCATATTGCCATTTTGCCGAACGTGATCGCGAGGATGCATTCCTTTGCTTCTTGTTCCTTTTTAAAAATACAGTCCGTCACCTTCAAGACGACGAGTCGCAACCTAGCCCGCGCCATGTGTATGAAGAACCTGAAATTGACGATCATCGTCATAATTGCAGCGCTCGTGAGTAAAACATGAAACGTTGTGCAGGAATACTGCAGAGTAAAATAGAAAGCTCAGCTCACCAGATAGATACTGATGGGTCTGCAGATGAAAAATGATAATAATAATCATTATATAAACTGACGAGGCCTTTTATTTTTATTCATCCCTTGTGTGTTCAGGTGGTCCTGTTCATCATAGTAACAGCTGCATGCGGAGGTGTGACTTGGCCCAACTGCCGGAGCAAGTAGGAAGCAAAGCTGGAGCTTCTTCCTTCACTCTCTCTGATCTTGAAGGGAAATAAACCACTCGCTCAAGACCATTACGCCATCTGTACATTTAATCCGGTGTTTCCTGAGCTGTCTTCTGTTTAGCCTGGCTCTCTCAGGTGCAGGCTTCTTAACAATGACTGCGTAGCTTTAAACACACACACACACACACACACACACACACACACACACACACAGGACTCAGGAGAGCCTGGAAATTAAACACCCTCTTTCCAAAAACAACCCCCCCCCCAAGCATTCCTTGAGCGTTCAAATCAGCGAATGTTTTGTGAACGAATGCGATTCCTTTCTAGAACATTTTCTTTTATCCCATGTTGTGAAGCAGTTATGTTGGTGATGAACATATACGTCAAGTTCTAACATGAAATCTTTGTTAGCAAGGCACACGTTTATGCACACGGAATCTGTGCAAAATCAACACACAGACTCACTAATCATCACTACTCGGAAGCCTACTGCATACGGCGTAATTGTATAATAAAAACAAACGACGTTTGGTATATTATGTACGCGTAGAAGAGAATTAATACACGTTATTTATGATCACTATGATATATGAAGTGGTTGGAAATCCCAATATCGTCGTATCCATGGTATTAGTGTTAATATTTGAAGGAAGAAAAAAAAAATGTGAGAAAACCAAACAGTAATCAGTATCGGTGTGTATCGAGGAGTGTGTGAAGCTCACGGATACAGGTTTATGGTTCTTCCTTTTTAGGAGAAAAATAACCCATGCACGGTTCTAACATGGTGGGATGGTATAAGTCCCGTTTGTTCGTCTTGTTAATCCATTCGCGTGTACAGTTGGTGTGTGCGGGTCCCGTCACAAATACTGTCACAGTTTAAAGTTGTACTATATGCTTAAACGTTACGTACATTATACCACGGGAACGGGGCAGTGCTAGCTCAGCAGTTAAGACGACGGATTACCGAACTCACGGAAGGTCGTGAGGTCGTTCAAATCCCAGCACTGCCATTGTTGGGCCCTTGAGCAAGGTCCTTAACCCTCAACTGAGATCAATTTCATTAACTCCGCATAAGGGTGTCTGCCAGACGCCGTAAACGTAGATGTAATTACAGTGTTTCCCACAGTTCTATTATGCACATGCCTCGACTCATATTGAGCCCAGCTGCAGATGTACAGTTAGTGTACGAGGACTAGTATGCACTGGTGAGTGGGAGGAGATTTTCAGTCTCCCTAATTGATTGATTGTTACATATGTGTCGGTTGAAAAAAAAAATTTTTTCCCCCAATTCATCCCACAGTGCACTTTTTTTGTTTGCTTTTTGTCATAATAATGTAATTATTAATATGCCATGAATCATGTAATTATTTAATTATTCATCAGATTAAAGAGAATAAAGTTCTATCTCAAGTGGTTGTATTGTATTAAAATGGAGGAATGAAAACATGTTGAAAACATTGATGGTGTATTTAAAATGATTCTTCCGGACTTCTGGGCTGGCCTTAGATGTGTCTCAGTACATTAATGGAACTAAATGTGAACGGTTGCTTTTACTATCTTGTAGTTTGTTGCTTATTATAACTTGTGTGCGGGTATAAACATTTATAAACAGTACTACCATTCAAATAGACACAGTGACCAGTTCAGCTAGGATTGTTTTCCCAGAGCTTGTAGTTCCAAGAGAGATCTTAAAGTGCACCTATTATGGGTTTTTTCCCAAATATTACCAGATATGTAGCGTGTTATAGAGCTGTTTGTGAATGTTAGAACATCTGCAAAGTCTCAGAAATCAAAGCGCATGACAAACGGAGTCATTGACTCCCAAAAGAAGGAACCGATTCTGAACAGCTGAATCGACTCGTTAGTGATTCCAGACTTTACTTCCTGTACTAACCTACGTAGGTACGTAACAAAAAGCCCCGCCGCTGGTCTTCATCGGCCGCTCGCTGACAGACGGAGCTAAAACTCGTTACGGTAGTGGGCGTTTCCTTTTTGAAACACGCTGACAGCGGTAGACCAATCACGACAGACTGGGATATCTGACCAATCAGAGCAGAGCATGCTCTCTGAAAGGAGGAGTTCCGAATGAATCGTTTAGAACGGATCATTTAACGAGTCATTTGTGACGCTGGGGGAATAAGTATTTGAACCTTCTTCTAAAATTGAGTACAGTAGGACTAAAAACCATGACATTGTATCATTTGTGAGATAATTCTGATCATAAATAAGTGAAAACTGTAAATGTAGCCCGTTCTCGTTTAGGGAAAAAACGTTCCAACAATATATTTCATTTGACTCTGAAAGTGAAAGCTTTATTTGAAACACAGACGTTTACAGTTCACAAGAACGCATCTTACAAAATTCATTTCTATACTATCCCATCAAGACTATCTGAAAGTCACATGATCACTATTTAAATTTTTTTTTTTTTTTTTAAAGTCCAATAAAAATGGCATTTCTTTCCCCCCTCTGGAGTGTCTAGGTGAATTGATTTGAAGTTTAGAATATTTTAGGTAGGATGTTGCTTAGAAACCATTCATGTTTTATCTTCCATTGCTTTATCCATGCCAGGCTCAGTAAACCACAAAGAGCTGCATCATTTGATGACCTGTAGACAGGAACAAACAAAGATGTTTTAAATGAAGTTTAAAAAAATTTTCCAAACCATTGGAAATTTGAGTTATCTCTAACTACCTAATTACCTTTAACTCCAAGTCTGATTTTTTCTGTACATTATTGACCCCCCGTTTCCTCAGGCCAGTAGAGTTGTTGGGTCCTTGATCATCATATAAAAAAAAAAAATCAATGTACAATTCAGAAAACGCTGCAATTTATTACTACGATTGAAACAAACGTTTAAAATCTAATGTACCCACCACAGTCAGTGAAACTCCGGTGACCTTCTGGATCCTGTGGACTCTCCGACTGAGGCTCGTCAGATTTTTTGTAGTAATAATCCTGATCCGAGGGGCCAAATCGCTGACACACAAATAGACATGTCATGTATGAACTTCTCCCGAAGTTCGCTAAAGAATACGGTGAACACTGCATCATCTCACCAATCGAATGACTCGGATATAAAACGATACTATAAATGAATCTGGTGTAATGATTGTCTAAAATATGCAAAATATCCAACAGGTTCTACCTTATCAGGCCACATGAAACTGATAAAGAGGATGATGGGGAGGCCCACGCTGAAGACGTACACACCCCAGAGCCAGGGACGCTTTTCTGTGGCGAACAGTAACCGCTCCACAAGTCCATGCTAGAAGAGGCATTCAAATTCTATAAGTGTGTCACAACACCAAGTTTCCCATTAACCTACTGAAGATCTAGCTTATTGAATCTGCTCTACAGATGCACTGCAAAAAAATAATGGCACCTTAGCGAGTGAAAATGTCTTTAATATAGTCACAGTTATCTAGCATTTCCTATTAAAAGATTACAATACACCAATTATAAGGTTATTAAACCTAATATTTATAGACCTGGTGGTTTGTTTTTTTGTTGTTTTTTTTTTTAAACAAATTTCAAGCTTGAAACGAGTCGGTCTAAAACAAGCCGAATAACCGCTGACATATATTTGATTGATGATAATCTCATAAGAAATATGAAAGAAATAAGAACCATATCGTTGTTTACAGTATGATTACCATCGCTTCATGGAAAGACATGAACACTGTTCCAAGAGCTGTAACGAGCCTAGATATTGACGTTCTTTACAATATATTGAACTCCCCGAAGCCAAAAAAGTATTTGCACGTGTCCTGGATACCAATCCATTTAGGCAAGAACTCCTCCAGCCACTATTCCACTAACTATTAGCTAGAGTTTATGAGTGTGTTTATTTATTTGCTACCCACAGGCAAATTCAATACAATTTGATCCTGAGCTTGGGTTACTGTCTCTGTGGAGTTTCTCTTCTCCATGTATTTCCTCAGGGTTATCCAGTTTCCTCCTACCTCCCAAAAACATGTTGGGAATTGGACTGGCTATGCTAAATTGCCTGTAGATGTGGATGAGTGTGAATATGTGTGTCGGGTGTAGCGTTCCCAGGATCGGCTCAGATCCACTGCAACCCCGACAAGGATAAAGTGATTACTGAACATATATGAATAAACTAATATTGTTAGTTACAGTTATATATATGCTTTTCTAGACACTCGAAGCTCTTTACATGGGGGGGGAGGGGGAGGGGGAGCGGGAGGGGGTTCTTCAACTACCGCTAGTGTGTAGCATCCACCTGGATGATGCGACGGCAGCCAGAGTGCGCCAGAACGTCCGCCACACATATTATTGTGATGTGATGAAGCCAATTCAGAAATGGGGATTATTAGGGGGCCATGATAGACAAGGGCGAATTTCGCCAGGACACCGGGGTTACACCCGTACTCTTTTACAATAAGTGTCCTGGGATTTTTAATGACCACAGAGAGTCAGGACCTCGGTTTAATGTCACATCCGAAAGGCGGTGCTGCTTTTACAGTGTCCTGTCACTATACTGGAGCATTAGAAGCCACACAGGCCACAGGGTGAGCGCCCCCTGCTGGCCTCACTAATACCACTTCCAGCAGCAACCTTAGTTTTCCCATCCAGGTACTGACCAGGCTCAACGCTGCTTAGCTCCAGTGAGAAACCAGGCGAGAACTGCAGGGAGATACGGCTCTGGCAACATTACCAAACTTCTTGATGTCCTTCTCTGAGCCATTTTATGCAACACTTTGTCTGTCAGTGCCAACTGGCAATACAGTTTAAGCTCCATTCATTCAGGTTTCTAGATTTTACAATAAGTTGGTAGGGTCTAGTGAATCTAGGGAGCTTAAAACATCTTACTGTCTGCCTTTGTCCCCAGGTGTCCTCTGTCCAGCGTCTGGCAATCACGATGTCGTCACACAGCAGGATGTTGTCAAACAGCACATCTCCAGTAAGGGACCACAACTCAAACCCTACTGCAGACACAGGACTCATTCTGAATGGCCGAGTGTCCTCAAAGTAAGCCGGGTTAGGGATCTTTCGTGGCAGCCATTTTCCCTAATGCAGAAACCAGCAAGCAGGGTCAGTTTTACAAAGTTTATCCCTCGTGTTGTTTCTTTTTCGCTAGTTTGATGTCCCACTGACATTCCTCATTGATATTCTACGTCAAATTCACACTCGTAATATCTTTTGACTTGAAGATATATTTAAGACTGTCCGTACTGTAAGATATTCCAGTTCGGGGAAAGCCTGCAGATTTGACCACGTGCGAGGGCACATGTGACTGCTAATAACAGGTTATGTGAAAGGAAATGAAACCTGAAACAGGTACAGCACGTACCGGAACGTTTTGTTTCTATTTTGCCTCAGAATTGTTCGTCTTGTTAATTCTCGTATCAGAATGATCCGATCGTATCTGTGGTCTGTGTAATGTAATGATCATTTTTCAAGAATAAGGGTTATTAGTGAAATTGAGACAAGAACATAAGAGTTACAGCTAAACCTGAGTATCAGCCTACTGTTGCCTTCTGTTGCAGGTCTACCTGATAATTTGGGTTGTCAATCATAGGTGGTTTCCATTTCCCCTTATATGCTGGGTTGGGCACCATGGGAGGCTTCCACGGCCCACAGCCTGCAGCATGGGAGCAGGCAGGGTTAGCAACGAGAGGAGCTTCCCACTCCCCATCCATCTCCACTAACCTGTTTAGCCAAAGGAATTAATATCACCGTTAGACTGAAAAAAAAAAAAAATAAATTTAATGACAAATAAATCTTTAAAACCACATTTACATCACATAACAATAGTCGTAGACATAATAATGCTGGGACATGGGGAGAACATGCTAAACTCCATAGCTCGGGATCAAACCGGGACCCGGGTAAGCTATAATTAATGTCCGTCCATTTTCTGTACCACGGGGGAACCTAGAGCCTATCCCAGGGGACACCCTGGACAGGGTGCCAACCCATCACAGGGCACAATCACACACGCACACACATACAACCTACGGACAATTTAGAGACGCTAATCAGCCTACAACACGTCTTTCGACTGGGGGAGGAAACCCCGGAAGCACTGGGAAAATATGCAAACTCCACACACACACACACACAGGGCAGAAGCAGGAATCGAATCCCCAACCCTGGAGGTGCGAGGCAAACATGCTAACCACTACGCCACCGTGCCTGCTAGAATTAAATAATTTTAAATTCATTTTGTAAATGTATTGCTATGAAATCTGTTTGGGTGATTGGAAACCCCGGTTCCCAGAACATGAGGGTTAAATTAGTGACACCTGGGCCTCACTCTCTCTCTCTCGCTGTACATGGATCGCTGAGTTAACTGCGTTGGACTGTGATTATTTGAGATCGTACCAATGGATATATATATAATATAACACAACATATCAGTATAGTATTGGCACCCTGTCCAGGGTGTACCCCGCCTTGTGCCCGATCCTCCCTGGGATAGGCTCCAGGTTTCCTCGTGACCCTGAAGAGGATAAGCGGTATAGAAGATGGATGGATGGATGGATGGTATCAGTAGAGTCACAGGATAAAGAGAGGGTGTAAAGTGTGAAGAGTGACTCGTGAACGCTGTCATGTGCTGTGGAGCTGCCTTACACACCAGTCATGTGGAGCCTGAGCCTCTGGGTCTGGGATAAAAGGCTCTTCCTCTTCTATCCAGCCGGTAGGTTTCTGCACCGTGGGGTCAGGAATAAGCCGAGGAGCTTCTTCATCCCTTCGTGCACAATACGGAGAGATTAAATCTGCCATTAATACCTAGTGCGGTTACTGTATTAAACACAGGGAGTGTGTATTTCAGTCTCTCCATAACGGCACGTGTTTAGAAGTCTTCAAAAAGATTCAACTTCGACCTCGTCATCTAGTATATCCCTTTTTAGAGCATTAGCATAATCGTAGGCAATATGCACAGTTCTTTTCCTTCGCACAAATGACTTTTCAGACATTTGCAAAACATTTTGAATAAACGTACCAGTCGTGGGGTTTCGTTACGGTGGGATCTGGAATATGACGCCTGTCATCCCAGTTAAAGGGTTTAGTATCCTCCGGGTCCTCTATCTCACGGGGAGGCATCACTGGGGGATCCATGTCCTCCAGGAGACTGCCGTTTTTGACTAACGTTTGGTCGATGAAAATTTCAAATGTGTTGTCAGGATACAAATCTGAAAAACAAAGGTGGTTTTTTTTTTCTTTATCGGTCCTCCGTCATAGTTTATTTCAAAACACCAAAGCTGCGTAGGACAACTAAAAACATTCCTCAGATTAATGGAATTTCCACGTTGTCTAATACTTTTGCCGTCGACAGTTATAATTGATGTCGTCTAATCGTATTGGACTACTTTATGATGAAATTGTTGATACCGCCTACTTGTTTTACATTGTGTAATGCAATTAAAGGTTCTCAATCCAACCCGAGCCCGGCTCAGTGATTTCAGGCCTAATGTTGTGCCCTCGTTAATACTCACTGAGAGCGTAGAGATGAGGGTCGTGGTCAGTGAAATAGTCGCTCAGGTCAGTCTCAGGCTGCCGGGCATGTTTCTCCTCATACATCCCCGTCAGTGGGTTCCGGTGGCGGATGATGAAGTGCACTTTGTATATACTTCCACATTTGTCTGGACCAAACATAATGGTGTATGGTGTGGCATCGTTAAACTGACTCTAAAAGAATACGAAAAAAATAAATAAATAAATGAAAAGTCCAGTCTACGTAATGATAGCATGCTTATCGTGAACCGTGCTCGTGATGTTAGTAATGCTCGCACCAAACGCAGGTCGTCTGAATGAGACAGCAACTTAATGTAGCCTCCTCCACAGTCAATCCCGTTTTGGAAGAAAACTTCATACCTGTGGAGATCAGTTAAACACGTAGTCCAGTAAGCAATAAAACGTGATTGGACTGAGCGTTTATTATTAAACCTCTGCCATTCCGTCCGCCATACCAGAACTTGTAACTGAGTTGTTACGATAGAAACGGTATCGTTTAAGAATGAGCACATTAATATAAACCCGATTAGAACTACAGCAACATCACAGGTATGTCATAGCATTACAAGGTGCTATCATTTTTATAAATAAAGTAAAGGTGTGATTAACCAAGATGAACGAACGAAAAGGCTTACTGTAGGAACAGAGGTTTTTCTTTGAAGTGGTACACTGTCCGTAGGTATGCAGAAATAGCATGATGACGGCCGGGAGACTTAAGGACGAGGCCCTTGTTTCCTGGTGATGCTTTATTCTTGGATTCCTCTAAAAGCCATTCTCCTAAATTAAAAATAATATCGCAGCATCACTTATTATATGTAGACCAGGGTTTGCCAACTGGAGGTGTGTAAAATCGATTTTTAAATTAAAATCTAAACGCAGTTGAGGGTCGACGATATCCAGTCATCCGGCATGTAGTCTAATAGGTCGTTCTGAGTGGGTTTTAGAAGTACCTTAAACTCCATATTCCCCGTTTTCCTCCTCAAATAATATAGGAATATCGGGTGGATTCAGTTAAACTGGGAGATCCAGTAAATTGGGATAGGTAAACTTAACATTTATTTTCTGGCCTGATAACTGAAAATTGTTCCAATATATCTGAATTCACTCGATTTTACAATAGAGATGGTTCTGTACATCATGGACACACAGTACGCACTTTATTAGATTGAATTCCAATGATTTGCTATAAGATCTTTGGTGGCCACAGAGTACTGTTAAACTAGCCCAATCTGGCAACCCCATTAACTGTTTGGTCCGGTGCTTCCCCAAGCATAGAGCAGTGTGATTCCTGCCCCAATGGGCCTCCATTATTGCTTGCTGCAATTCCCATCTTCGATCACTAGCTGCAATAATAACTCTATAGATGTTAAGTAGGCCAGCGAGCGTGCTGTCGCAACATCTAGAGCGAATCCGTGGAACACTGGATTATACGCTGGGTCACCGGTCACTCAAAAAAGAAAAAAAAAGTGATCAGCATTTCAGCTGAATTTAACATATATGGAGCTTTAAATGAGGACTTGGAAATGGCCGTTCACATTCGCTGAGCTGGTAATATAAATGATGGCGCGCTACCCGTCCTGCTCCTAAGGGTGAGCCACCAATGTTATAATATGGATTGTTAGCTACTATACACTGGGTAGCAGCTTTTGTCCAAACTGGTCAATCCACACAAATATATTCAACACTTAAACCTTGGAGGCAAAATTGCAGAGGAGAAAGGTCCCATAATCTCACTGAATGTTAGTGTTATTTCAGTATTTAATCTGGGAAATGAAATTAGCACTAACTATAAACCTCTAGGTAACCATAATGAATTACTTCATGCTTACCTTCCTCACATATTCACATTTACAAATCAATTTCCACCGACACGCATTTCACAGACACGTAGATATAAACAGATTCGTTAGAAGCACAACATTAATCTTACCATCATATTTATAAATGTCCAAATCTCCTTCTTTCAGTGATTGGGAAAGAACCCATTTTCTTCAGCACAAAGAAATGGGAGACATATGAGATGCAACTATTATTCAGCTCTGACAACAAAAACGATCGATTACCAAAAATAACATGCATGATTTTAAA
Source organism: Ictalurus furcatus (assembly GCF_023375685.1). Taxonomy (NCBI): domain Eukaryota; kingdom Metazoa; phylum Chordata; class Actinopteri; order Siluriformes; family Ictaluridae; genus Ictalurus; species Ictalurus furcatus. The sequence goes on from NC_071262.1 coordinate 2,996,398, forward strand.
ATCTTTACAGTGCAGGCTACTTATAGGGATAACGAGTACAAGAAGAGTACCTATCCAATGGGCTTGTGTCAAAAGTTTCGGCGAAATATGCCTGGTTTGGAGTGGTGACAGATCTGGAAATGCTCTTACAGTTGGAAAAAGAAGGAACGGTAATGCATTATTATTATTATTATTATTATTATTATTATTATTACTGAACAGGATGAACTGACCTGCTCCTCCCTGCTCACAATCAAAGTCGAACAGAAACAGAAAGCAATGAGCGCCCCCTGTCTGATTAGCATGGTCAGGTTTTCCAGATGGACATGAAACTTCCCAAACGGTTGTTATACTGTAATAATATAATGCCGTGTTCGCCTTTGTTCTTGTTCTGTAAGTGTTAATAACATAAGGAGAGCCAAATGAAAAGCGGCGAACACGAACGAGGTCTCTGTCACGCTGCACTCAAACAAGAAGTTTCCTTAATACTGCCAGTTATCTAGGGTGGACTTTGGTCGGTGTTAAACCATTTACAGACCTGTAAATGTAACATCTACCCGCTCAGTGTTGACCTCCAGTTGACTGTCCTATATATATATATATATATATATATATATATATATATATATATATATATATATATATATATATATATATATTACACTGTCATTATTCATGCGCGTTAGACAATATTTATAGTTACAGTACAGTTACAGTGCCTTGCTTAAGTATTCCTTGATATTGTTTATTATTATTTTTGAAGCATTTCAACCGGATAAATAAATGCATCTGTTTTAATGAAATGTCATGACGCTACACAAAATAACCCATAATACTGAAGTGGTGGGAGAAATGGATATAGTTTTCAAAATAATTTACAGTTACATCCGTAACCAGTGTTCTATTTCATCCCGCCTAACCACCAGGGGCAGTGCATAACACCTGGATACCTCTCTGCACTAAGGGCTTCAGGAACTGACTCACCTATGGCCGACTGGAAAGGTGTTCAGAGATGATCAGCACACTCACACTGTCAGGAAAGGCGATGATGATCTTATAGAGCCTGGAGCAGTCTCTATGGTGCAGTCCATTTAGCTGTGGTGCAGATCGCCTGGAGTGAAATTCCTCACAGTAATACCTATGAGAATGACATGTTCTTCATGGAATGGCATGACACGGTAAGGGCTGGGCGTCCAGCCTGTTAGTAGGCCATGGTGGTGACTTCTGATACCCAGTTAACCAATCTCTTCATAGATAGGCGAGCATCACGTGTGCACGATGTCAAATGAATAATTGGTCCAACGAATGAATAGCTGGTTAAAATAGTACTGTAAGGCTCATACTGGACACAGGAGTGAATGTTCTGCAGGTTGATCTTTGCAGAATACTGCATGTTCATTCACCTGGTTCACAAACACGAGTGACATGACCTTTGGCATGAGCCCAGAATTTGGCCATACAGTCGATCTGGAATCATCTGGCCACCGAAGCAGGCAAGATGACCTAAGGTATGCAATTATCCCACCCTTCTTGCTGAGGTGACTGCGAACAGAGGGGTTATTTTGAATGATACACATTTTAGATCAACATCCTGAGAGAAGAGAGAGGACATGATGGACTTCAACAAAAGGGGATATCCCAAGGCCAGGCTCATAGGGGAGCATGTCAGGAGGAACCAAATGGCTTCTTTCTGAAATGCTGATATGAGCTTATGAGAATCCAAGAAAGTGCCATCTGCTGGATCAGGATGAGCTGAAATGGCCGCCACATACACCATTAACATAGATGGGGACTTGTATTTAGCATTCCCTGCAAAAATGGTAACTCTTTAGGCACTGGGCAGAATACAGGTTGGTGTAGGTTCTACACAAACTTCTAGAATTGTACAGTCCACCCAGTGAGAAAGTTACCAGGGCATTCCCCTCACTAGTGAGAGTAATGTGAAGAGGGCCATTTGGCGTCGTCAGAGTGAATAAGGCTCGACAGTGAGTTGATTCTACGTCAGTAAAAGAGGTTCACCAGTGCCTGACCAAACTTTATTCAGATCTGCTGCACCACTTCTTGGTACAGGTGCCAATCACCTGGACGTATGCACTGCCAGTTGCTCTGTTGCACTTAACAGGCAGGTGAGTCATGCTCATGCCAATAAAATGACTGATTTGCCTTGGAGATTGGGAGCTCTTCTGCGAGTTCACTCTGTGACCAAGCTTCAAGATGTGTGCAAGGAGACTCGATGTGTCCCACATGTCCTGCTCTCTGGTGGAGGCACAGAGGGGACAATTATACAAGGATGTAAGAACCCTGACACCTCTGCCATTAGAGAGTACAATGCAGCCTAAATGTATCTTAAGAATACCTGTGAGGCTAGAGACAACCCAAAGGGTAGAACTTTGAACTGTTACACACGTCCCATTAAGGTGAAGCTCAAGAAGCACCTGTACTCTGGGGATGTTGAAATACAGTTATGTGACTCACAGCATGAACAACTTCTGATAACCTTAACATATGAAAAGGGAGGACTTTCAGGAACTAATTCTGTCCTCTCAAATCTACAATGGGATGGAAACAGTCATCTTTTTTCCAAACAAAATACGTTGAGTAGAACCTCTCAACTTCTACTTTTGTTGTCTGCCTCACTTCCTGTGATTGTGCACACCTGTTTTGTGTTCCCCTAATTAATTACCCTGTTTAAGTTCTGCATTTTCCCTCCTGAGTTGCCAAGCATCATAGGGTTACAGTTTTGTTGTTGTGTTTGCACCATGAGTAGCTTTTGTTTTCCTGTAGAGTTTTCCTTACCTTGCCCAGTCTTACCTTAGTCTAGTCCTTTGTTTTAGTCTTACTAGTTTTTGGTTCTTTTCCTGTCTGCACTTGCATCCAACTCCCTGGATTTGTGACAGAATGCTTGGCTTTAACATGGATGCAACAGAATTGGGGGTACTAAGGCAGGAGTTCATAGTGCAGGTCCTGCTCCTCAAGGACGTTCTCCTGAGAACATCACTCCACCTCCCTGCTCAGCTAAGGACATTGCTTCACCTCCCTGCTCCAATGAGGATGTCACTCCCCCTCCTGGCTCCGCTGAGGACATCACTCTGCCTCCCAGCTCGTCTGAGGATGTCGCTCTGCCCCCCTGCTCAGCTGAGGATGTCACTCCACCTCTTTGCTTCACCATGTTCGTCGCTCCCCCAGTCCTTGCCATGGTCACTGCTCGCCCCTCTGGCCTTGGTGCGCTCATTGCTACCCCCTCTGGCCTTGTCGTGGTCGTCGCTCCTCCCTCTGGCCTTACTGTTATCATCACTCCCTCCTCTGTCCTCGCTGTGGTCATCACTCCCCCGCTCTGGCACCAGTAGGGACGTTGCTTTGCCCATGGGTCCAGGCCTTCCTATGTTTTGGGTGCTTCAGCAGCTGCGCCTTAACGGGGTGCTATGTCATGTTCACCATGGACTATTCCCCCCCAGAGGGCATCCTCACTCCCCCTCACTCCCCCCCCCAGAGGGCATCCTCACTCAAATGTTCTTATTTCTTCCTTTATTATCTGCCTCACTTCCTGTATTTGTTCACACCTGTTTTGTGTTTTCCTAATTAGTTACCCTATTTAACTACTGTGTTTTCCCTCCTGAATTGACAAGCATCATACGTTGTAGGATTACTGTTATGTTGTTGTGTTTGCACTGTGAGTAGCTTTTGTGTTCGGTTTTTCCTTGCCGTGCCCTGTCCTGCCTTAGTCTAGTCCTTTGTTTTAGCTTTTCTAGTTTTTGGTCCTTTTCCTGTGTTTTGTTTGTTTTGAGTTGTTTAATCATTGAAGACTTCTGCACTTGCATCTGACTCCCTGGATTTGTGAAACCTCTTGTTCTGAATGATGGGATCTACTTTTTTGATCGGGTGATTGGTCGTGAGATTTAAGACTGATATGGTCTCAAGCCCAGAGAAGGTTGGGACCCAATGGTGGAATTGGAGTTTTTTGTGGGGCGTGGGGTCTGAAACAGTATGGATCAGGGGTGCTCAGGTAGGGCCGCTTCACTTGATCGTGGTGTTCTCTGGCTTTGCGAGTTTAAAGCCTGAGCTCAGACCCAAAGATCTGTCCAAGAACTATGTGAGGAGACCACATAGGGTCATTCTGCAGCTTCAGGAAATGTGGACCGTGCCAGCCACACTTGATATTTCCCCATGTCTCAAGTCATGCCAAGTGCCCTGCTTTTAGCCAATTGTCAGAATGTCTGCACTTAATAATAAAACAGCCCTTCAGTCCTGATGTACGTATTAAGCAAGGCTCTCATCACTGAACTTCAGACTATAGAAGGTGGCTGCTGGGAACTTGCCAAAACACTGTCCATGTAATCCTTATACTGAGGTACAAAGAACTCCGATGACCAGTGAGTGAAAGACCACCTTCAGTGCTGAGTTACATTGCTATATCCAACGCTAAATGAGTCACCACCTTTTTTAATTTTAAAATCTATTTCGATAGATTCTGTCAGCTGTGTCTGTGACCTTCCAGCTGTTGAACCAGGTCAGTTACTGGACATTATATGGAATTATAAGGATCTCTAGTCTGATTTATTATTATTAAGCTATAGATGTAGTTATTTTGAAAAGAAATATTTAAAAGTAGCAGTAAAACACTTGTTTAAGATTGGCGGGCCTTGCTTTTATGATGATATTATGATGATTTCCAGCTGTTAAAACCAATTAATTTATCATCAGTGCATATTTACATTTACATCACCTATAATGCGCAGAAATGTATGACCCCTGTAACAAAGCAAATTTATTCTGCCTTCACTTGTTACTGTGTGGTGTTGGCATATGAAAGTAGTTAACAACAGCAGCTGAAACCACAGCTAGTTTTCAATATCTATTACGGGAACAATAAAAAACGTACAGCAATGTAACATTAGGTCACAATGCATTAGCGTGGTTGGCTATTTTGGCTGACAAGCTAAGCTAACTAAATTTGTTTGTAGCTAACTTAAATTAGCTACATCCTGAAGTCAACTACATAATTAATATCAATTTGTAAAATGTCAGAAAGGCCTTAGTTCTGGCTCTTTCTACGTAAGTGCGTGTGTAGTGGGTTTTTTTTTTGTTTTGTTTTGTTTTTTTTAACCCTACAGAAAAAGCAAACTAGTTTCTTTCTTTCGTTTTTATTCCAGCCACTTACACTGTTGTAGCTCTTTCTGCATGAATGTGGGTGTGTTACCTTAGCTCTCTCTCTCTCTCTCTCTCTCTCTCTCTCTCTCTCTCTCTTTGTTCTTCCTACAGCTATTATGAGCTTGTATCTCGTCAGCCTGCTCCTTTAACTGCTTGTATTGTAGTCTGCCTCACTTGTATGTCATTCTCAATAAAAGCATCAACTGAATACATGTAAATGCCATGCTAGTTTCATTTATATGATTCCTCTCCCACAATGCATTCCTCTCGACTTTCAAAGCACAGCAAGCAGACAAATAGTATGTTGACAAAGAAGAAGAAAAAAACCTTACATACACAATCTATATAAAAACTGGAGAGCCTACTTACAGAATTAACCGACCCACCCTAGATCGGGCCCTGAAAGCCGATTTATTATTGATAATTATAGTAGAGTTAAAGCGCGGTAAGAAGATAATCTCCACTGGATGACTGTAGACTTAGCTGCAACCATAAACTATGATACACTATAACGTTCATACTCATCATCCTTTCACCACGCTTAGTACTGACTTTACTAACCCCAACCCTAACCCTGTTGTGACCTGTAAGTATTTTTGGTCTACCTCCTGGAATATGAAGTTTTCAGACCCGTCGTGTTCTTTTCCAAATACAACCATTGTTCAATGCAGCGATGAAAGTGAAATGCAACGCAGCAGGGAAATGTTTTCACTTCTGAACAAAGTCATCGTTTCATTCTTAAGAAAGCAAGCCACTTTTGATATTTTTTTTTCTTTTCTTTGAAAGAACAAGGAACGTAAGAGCAACGGAATATCGAAATTTCACAGATATTTCAAAATATCGTAAAGAACGCACTAGTTTGTGTATTGTATTGCACATAAATGCAATCACACCGTGAAATGCAATGCTATAGATTGATTTTAACGCAGATACATTCAACACTTATTTCTTTAAAAGCAATACCCTGGTTTTTATGTTTTATTTTGTGTTATAAGAAAGAGAACAAGCAATGTAATGAAGGTTTTGCTATTCAGTGTGGCACGCTGTCCTCAAAATAATACCACCTGTGTTTTGCATTTAATTTTTCTATTGTTAAAAGCCTTATACAGATCATATTCAACTGAATTATACACGGTTATCTAGAACCGAAGACAGTATAGCGTTTCGCCAAACCTACACAGCATACAGGTGCATCTAAAAAAATTTGAATATTGTAGGAAAATGACATTTTTTCCCATAATTGAATTCAAAAAATGAAAAGTTCCACATATTCTAGATTCATTACACATAAAGTGAAATATTTCAAGCCTTTTTTTTGTTTTTTTTGTTTTTTTTGTTTTAATCTCAATGATTACGGCTTACAGCTCACGGAAATCAAAAATCCAGTATCTCAAAATATTCGAATAAAGAATTTATAATACAGAAATGTCAACCTGAGAAGACTCTAATCAGCGAATTAATTACTCAAAACACCTGCGAAGGTTTCCTGAGTCTTTAATCTCTCAGTCTGGTTCAGTACACGCGACCACAATCACGGGGAAGATGAAAGTCAATGTTGCATTTCATTTGGAAATCAAGGTCCCAGAGTCTGGAGGACGAGTGGAGAGGAACAGAATCCAAGCTGCTTGAAGTCCAGTGTGAAGTTTCCACAGTCAGTGATGATTTGGGTTGCCGTGTCATCTGCTGGTGTTGGTCCAGTGTGTTTTCTCAAGTCGAGAGTCGATGCAGCGTCTACCAGGAGATTTTAGAGAACTTCATGCTTCCATCTGCTGACGAGCTTTATGGAGATGCTGATTTCCTTTTCCAGCAGGACTCGGCACCTGCCCACAGTGCCAAAACTATTAGTAACTGGTTTTCTGACCATGGTGTTACTGTGCTTGATTGTCCAGCCGACTCGCCTGACCCGAACCCCATAGAGAATCTACGAGAGACACCAGACCCAACAATACAGACGAGCTGAAGTCCGCTATCAAAGCAACTTGGACTTCCAGAACACCTCAGCAGTGCCTCAGGCTGATCGCCTCCATGCCACGCCGCACTGATACAATACTTCCTGCAAAAGGATTAAAACCCAGACCGAGTATCAGCACATAAATTAACACACTTTTCATCAGGTCGACATTTCTGTATTATAAATTCTTTATTCGAATATTTAGAGATACTGGATTTTTGATTTCTGTAAGCTGTAATCATCAAGATTTTTTTTTAAAAAAAGGCTTGAAATATTTCACTTTATGTGTAATGAATCTACAATATATAAAAAAGTTGCACTTTTTTAATTCAATTACAGGGAAAAAAAACCAAACTTTTCCACGATATTGTAATTTTTTATTTTATTTTATTTATTATTATTTTTTTTAGATGCACCTGTAAATATATAATGAATTTTCTTAAACAGTGAAGTTGAGGAGTACCATACCGATGTCAACACTGGACTTGTATTCTGAAGGTTCTGGGCTGGACCTGCTCGCTCTGTCGCTGTTCTCCTCAGTTCTGAGCGGCGCTAGACCTGGGCGCGGGAGGATCTCTGAGGCGGTGAGATTTTCATTTCAGCTTTTATTTATTAATTTATTTGATGTTTTTTTTTTTATTATTATTTGCATAACCTGAGCTACAAAACATTCCGCCAGAGGTTCTGTCAGGTCCAGTAGAGAACCGGCTGGTAAATAAAGCGAGTGTTTATTTATCTAGACATATTTGCAGCACAGTTTTAAAATGAGTCGACGTTTCTGGAAAACAACATAAATACCTCGATAATTAGCTAAAGAGCTACTCAGAGTTTGTGAGGGCGGACCCTGAATCCTATTATTATTATTATTATTATTATCATTATCATTATTATTAATATTAATATTATGAGCAGGTTTAGATGTAGGTTAGCTCAGGTGAAGTGTTAACGCGTAGGTTTTGATGAACCTCTCTGTTATATGTCGTGACAGTAATATATCTCCTTTACAGCGGTTGTACATGTCGTTGTTTATTAATAGCTAGCTAAAACAGCTTTGAATTGAAAGGAAAGAGGAAATGAATTAGCCGGGCAGGGCTAGCAGCCGCGCTAACGCTGTGTGAGCTAACTCTAGCCCCGGGTTTGTTTAGTTAGTGATGTATAAACCTGGGTAGTAGCAGTGGTGTTTTACAAATACATATATATATATATATGGAGCTGTTGTTTTTGTTTGTTTGTTTGTTTGTGGGTTTTTTGTCTCTTTCTCTCTTTCTCTGTCCGTTTATTAGCCGCTTTAGCTAGTTGCTAGCAGGCTAGCTGTGTAGCGTTAGCCGGTTAACGCTAGCTTAGCTTCCTGGATACAGTACTCGAGTAGATGCTAGTTTCCTCAACTTCCTTCCGCTGATGGTTATGAAAACAAAACAATGTACTTGGATTGTTTTTTTGGTCTTTTCCCACCCCTTTCTTGAAATATTTACCTCTTTCTGAACTCGTATTAAGCTTTTAAGTTCAGGTTAATGTTTTGTAAAGTGTGTATTTATGTATTTGTTTGTTTATTTGACAATTGAACCCATCAGTGGAGTATTTGTTGTACACCTGAGTGAGAAAGAAGGAGGAACCCGGGTTTTAGATTTGGATTTGGAAGCACACACACACAAAGAATAAACAAATATGGCTGATTTATTAATTTGAATTGAAAACATTAATAATGGATGGAAATTCGGGTCTTCTGCACTGTAGGTGTCCCTGCCGGTGTGGCCTAAAGAAGGATGCAGACGATAAAGTGCGTCGTCGTTGGCGACGGGGCAGTGGGGAAAACGTGCCTTCTCATCTCATACACCACCAACGCCTTCCCCGAGGAGTACATCCCGACCGTGTTCGACAACTACAGCGCCCAGATGAGCGTCGACGGACGCACGGTGAGCCTGAACCTGTGGGACACGGCGGGTCAGGAGGAGTACGACCGGCTGCGCACGCTCTCCTACCCTCAGACCAACGTGTTCATTATCTGCTTTTCCATCGGCAGTCCGTCGTCGTACGCCAACGTCCGGCACAAGTGGTTCCCGGAGGTTTCGCACCACTGCCCCAGCGTGCCTGTGCTGCTCGTGGGAACCAAACGCGATCTGCGCAGCGACGCCGAGACCGTCAAGAAGTTAAAGGAGCAGAACCTGGCGCCCACCACGCAGCAGCAGGGCACCGCGCTGGCTAAGCAGATCAACGCCGTGAAGTATCTGGAGTGCTCGGCTCTGCTCCAAGAAGGCGTCAGGGAAGTTTTTGCCGAGGCCGTGCGTGCCGTTCTCTATCCCGTCACCAAAAAGAATCCCAAAAAGTGCGTCCTCTTGTAGTTTGGCTTTGGAGACTTGTGGAAATGGACTCGGAGAGCTCAGAGGACAGACGGATGATCCCGGTGTTAATAGCCATCTCTTCTTCCTCACTCGTGTTTTTAACCACTCTAGGTATTGTTTTTGGCTCCCTGATTTTATTTTTTTTTTGCTTTCTTTCTTTGTTTTTTTTTTTTTTTGCTTTTCTACAGTCACCAAAGTATAAACTCTTTACCAGGACTGAAGAAACTCCTGTTGATTTCAAAACCACTTTCCCCTTTGTCCTCGTTCGTCTCCTTGGAAGGATGTGGGTTGTCAAGATCACGCGCACTTACCTCATGGCTAAAAAAAAAAATGCAATTGCAAGACACATGGCAATATTTTAATAATGAAGCAAAGCAATACGGAAAAGAAGTTTCGCCCAGTCGCGCTGGAGGATGGCGTGGCATTGTTTTCCTCGAGCAGCGTCTGAGAAGGAAAAGCATCTCGTTTCTACCACCTGTCGTCTCCGATCTGTCCTTTTTTTTTTTTTTTTGCGCCTAACAGGTTAGCTGAAATCCTCTCCTGATACGAAAACAACGTGAGGAACGATATTAAATATTTATACGCATATAGAGCGCTTAACACCTGAGAATGAAAAGCTTACCTGCAAAAAAAAAAACCTTTTCAGATATTCGTTGTGTTTTACTATTACCCCCGAAATGTCATTATTCTTTTCTTTGCTCCTGTGAAATGAGGTGTAAGAATGGTGCGCCGTTATATTGACGAGTTATACGCCTTATATGAAAAAGGTCACACGGTGTATGGACGAAACAAACGCCTGCGACCTAATACAGTGCCTACATGACAGTACACAAGCTTTTTATTACATGTCTTGTCTTGTATAAACGACTGCAGTGCTTTGTATCAGATCCTTTGTACGCCTGATGCCCAGACTTCCTTGTTTGACTTTCTTTTTCCGTCACACGTAACAATTTAGATATCTTAAATGCCTTGCTCACGATTTTTTCTTTTTACTCTTTCTTTCTTTTTTTTTTTTTTGCACCCAGTGCTGCCTCGCCAGTTTAATTCCAAGTGCCTGACTTGTTTCCGGATTTGATCCACAATCCTGCCCCATCCCCCCCCCCCCCCCCCCCCCGTAACCGAATCGAGTCGAACAGAATTGACTCGGAGTCAACTTATTTAGAATTGACTCCTTGAGTCCAGCGAACAAGTGAACAGACATTTCATTACTATCTACTTACAGAGTGACAAACAAAGCTAAAAAAGCTGTAAATAGAGCATTTGTCCTCTGTACTGGGAAGGTTTAGTGCCAGGCGTGTGTGTGTGTGTGTCTGCTTCATTCTTAACGCTCAGTGATTCATTCTTAATCACTGTGTTTCACAGCTTTTCACAGTGAGTCAGTGCTCAGCCCCGGCAGGTGTTGACGAGAGCGTGTATTTCTTTCCACAAGCATCAGTCCCAACGATTTCATTTCATGCTTTAAATTCGGAGAGACCGAGACGTCCCCAAGTATGTAACATCTCAAGTATCATGGTCACTTTTTTTTTTTTTTTATTTTTTTATATATATATAAATACATTTCTGACCAAAAGTTCACGTAAACGACGCCGAGCACTGTTTGCGTATTAGAATACGTCGCAAACTTCTTGGATCAGCTTATGCTCAGCACGAGAAATACAAGTATATGAACGCAAGCGGTCCTTACACTTGGAAGTACTTGTCGTGTATGGGTACGTAGGGCGGAGCTTCTCCGAGACTGCCATAGACAAAAGACAAAAATAAATAAATAAAAATCATTCATTGATTTGATCATCTAAATAATCCAGATTGTCTGGTTTAAGTTCATTTTTCTTCAGAACGTGTTATGTGCTTAACCGGTTTAATTAGCGGGTGACTTGTTGTTCGTTTGTTGTTTTGTTGTTTTTTTTTGGACAAATTTGCATTACACAAGCCTATGCATGAGCGAAGCGTTCTTCTTTCATTTTTGTTTCTCAGCAGCAGTTATAAATGCCATGTGGTTGCAACTTTTCATCACTTTTCGGCGCCTGCACATGTAATCGCCATCTTGGTTTGTGGCGGATGCAAAAACTGACATCGTCGAACAGTCGTGTGGTTTCAAAAGTGAAGTGGTACTTTATATATAATGTGTTTTGGGGTTTTTTTTTCTGTGCTGAAAATGTTGCACATTTCTCTACGTATCAAGGCTTACTTGCAGTGTCTCAGAGTTAGTCAGGCTTCTCAAATGCTATTAGCTTTTTTTATTTTATTTTTTTAATTAGATTTTTGACTACAATACTTAGCCAAAGAGTGCCTTTGGATACAAAGATATCAGACAGAGAGCACACGGAGAGAAAGCGGACCTGTTGTGTTTGTTTGTTTTTTTTCTAAGAGTCATAACCGTACATTTCGTTTTTTTGTTGTGTTTTTTTTTTTTTTTTTTTTTTTTTTTTTTTGGCCTTTTGTCTCATCTTTATCGAAACCGAATTCCACAATGCGTATTCTGGTTTTATCAGCGAGGGGGAGTCCTCGGAAAACGTGGACGCATGGAGTCTATATCGGTGTCGCTGATTATTCTGAGCGAAAGGATAAACGTAAGAATGAATCGCCATGTGTTTGGTGTACTGTTCCTTTCATTCCCCGCTTCTCTCTGTAACGCTGTTGGAATTGAGCAGACACTGCCTCATGTCGCCTCTTATCTGCCTGCTTTGGTGTATGGTACTGCATTTATACACTGGGAACTTGATTTTTTTAATTTTTATAACAAACATTTGTATAAATGAACTAACAGTGTAAGGATTTTTAAATTATGCCAAATAAAACTATAATTTACAGTTCGTTGTGTTTTTTTCTTTCTTTCTTTCTTTCTTTCTTTTTTTTTCCTCCCCCCTTTTTCCGATTCTTCTTCACTGCGTGTGCTGTGTCTGTAGAGCTCGCAGGAAAAATGCAAAGTTACTAGTCAGGAGTCCGACGATGGAAACGATCGTCTACCTTAAACGGAAGAGGAAACTGATCGGTAAGCTGGGTGGCGTGGTGTGTTGTTTTTTTGTTTTTTTTTTGGTGCACAAGCTTGTGTCGTTATTTAAACAGGTTTCCGCTGCGCTCATGCAAAAAGCCACATCAAAGGTTACTGCTGTGCGTCAGCTGCTGCAGCACAACATCAACACCTCACTGTAGTTCCTCAGAGTTCTCGCTGTAGGTGCAGCTTTCTATGATAAAGGGGAAACAGTCCAGATCTTGTACTTCTACTTTACTGTACTGAAACTGTAGCGATAGTGTAGCGATAGTGGTGAGTGAAGAATTTATTTATTTATTTATTTATTTATTTATTTATTTATTTTGCTGTTACAATGCAAGTTGTTTTGCGGACGTTCCACAACATCAAATGTCACTATAAATTGATGAATAAGATGGTAAATGGCAAGACACTAAACCCCGAGTTGCTCCCGATGGCAAGCTGGCGCCTCGCATGGCAGCTCTGCTAGCGTTGGTGTGTGTGAATGGGTGAATGAGAACCAGTGTAAAGTGCTTTGGAACCGCTAAGGTTAAAAAAGCGCTATATAAGTGCAGACCATTTACAATGAATAATATGATGGGTCTTCTTCAATAAATATATAATATTTATTTTAATTGTAAATTGTAGTTGTTGCCAAATCTCTGCTTTGTAAGCAGTGGAAATGCTGCGGGTGGGCCTGGCCCACCCAGAAAAGTGCTCGTTCCGTTAGGGGCACTTCAATAAAGAGTTCTTTGTCTCTGAAACAGATGCCAGGCCGTGCCTTTTCCACCTGCGACCCCTACAGTGTAATGAGAGGATATAATAACATGAAGTGCATTTGCGTGTCCGGTAACACTGGGACGTGCTGTCAGAGTGGAGACCAGACTCATGTGAGGCTTGAAGAACACGACTGTGATTCGTTGAGGAATGCATGGTGCCAAGCTCAAAACAAAAAGTCAGTTATAACTAACAACAACAACGACAAAAAAAAAAAAAAAGCGTAACAGAATGTTGACTCTGCACTTTACACATTAGCTTTAGTAGCGAATGAAATGATGTCATCCAAAATCTGATGAAGCAGTAGGCCATTCTGGCCGTTTCTTCTGTTACGAAATAGTGAAGCCCTCGCTTGAATTTAAACATGAGGACTGATCAGTTAGTCCGGTATAATGGTTCCCCTACTCAATTGAAAAGAAATGTTCGCTGAATTCCTGTGATTTGTTTTTTTTCAGTTAGATGTTCCTTTATGTTTGAATTCAGAATATTTTTTTATTTATATCAGCCGTGTATAAGGCATTTGTGATGACTGTACTATGTGTTCAACAGTTCTAAGTGTAAACTTAAGTGAGTTAGGGCACAAGTAGGCTTGGCAAAAGAAGAAACCTCTTGAGTGATAGCCATAGGCCACTTTCTGCCAGCATTTAGGTTCTTTTGAGTGACTGCAGGCATTTGACTTTTCTTTCCAAACCCTTGCCCACCCTGTTTAACTCAGGCCCGCCCATCGTTCAGTTTCTAGCCTCGCTACTGATTATACAAGGAATTTAACACGTTGGGATGTGCTGTTATATGGTGGTAACAGTACAGTGCTGTGAAAAACGATTTCTTCTGTTTTTGTGTATATCTCATACCTAATTGTTTCAGAAATAAATAAATAAACATGTCAGATAAAGCAAAGGCAACCGGAGTGAACACAAAATACAGTTTTTAAATGATAGTTATTTATCGAAGCAAAAAGGTTCTCCAATTCCAACTGGGCCTGTGTGAAAATGTATATGCCTCCCTAGTTACTAATTCAACAAATCTATGAAACTGCATTCATACTGAGGTTCGGCTGGACTAGACGAGACCAGGACTGATTACTGCAAACCCTGTTCAATCAAATCAACGCTTAAATAGAACTTTTTCAACAGCATAAAGTTGGTTAAAAGGTCTTACCCACTAACACACTATGGCAAAATTGAAAGAAAATTCCAGAAATGATGATGAAGAAGGTGATTGAAATACATCAGTCTGGGATCTGAACATCAGTACAACGTGACAGTTGTTTTTACTTTAATGTCACGCTGGACTTCTTGAAAAGAAATAACAGTCTAAAGACATTTTAGGAACACCATTAATACTGGGGAATTTCATATATATATATATATATATATATATATATATATATATATATATATATATATATATATATATATATATAATATCACATTACTATCACATTGCTAATAGTTATATATTTAACCAGGACAAAAATGTTCTTTAAGATGGCCTTTGGGATGTCTCAAACTTTTGCCAAGATGACAGCACCGGGGTCTCAGAAGGATGTAGGGGAAAATATGGTTAGTCGTAATCAGGGTCCGCGGTAACGTTGGCAGTTGTTCCAATCAACAACAAGCTACAGTAATGATGCGTACTCCGCACATGCTCAGTAGCACCCTCTACCTGCCTGCGTAAGAACAGCAACTTCATCACAGCTCTCGAAGAATTTCTAGTCAAAAGTCCAAACAATTTTGAGCTATGAAAAAATTCGTCATTTGGAGAAAGTTTTGAGTCACGTCTTCATTGTTTATGTAAATTACACTAAAATAGACCAGTTCTCTTTCACCCCTTTCCAATCTCCAGGAGTGGTACCGAACACCTAGCTATGCTCTTGTACGTGTGCACGTGCATGCCGAGACCTTCAGGAAATAAAGTCACAATTAAATACATGCCTTCACGCCACACCATTGCGTCTCCTTTTCTCTTCTATTGCTGCCTCTAGATCCATTTCCTGTGCATCACTCCATTGTCACAGGATAGGAGCAAGTGCGTCCTTCTTTTCCCCTCGGTCATGTTTCGAAATCATATAGTTGGTGTAATTACTCGAGCCTATACTTGAGCAATTGTGTATCGTATTTGAAAAGTAACCTATTAATTATAAGAAGATATCATGGCAGCAACCTTTTCTTATATATCCAGTAGATGGCAGTAAAGCACTTCACTGCAATGTGATGCTCTGGTTCAGAAAACCACACAGCAGATCTCTAAAACTCTTCCTAAAACCTACATGAAGTCAAAACCAACCTGACCATACGGTTATAGTTTTACACAAGCATTGAAAATGCTTTTCAAAATAGGCTTGTCCATGTAGCATACTTGTACATAAGTATTACTTAACACTTAACCCAGCCTTAAGCGTCCATCCATCCATCCATCCATTTTCTATACCCTTTTGTTCCTCTTGTCATCAGTCACGAACTAAGACACAAGTGCTGTCAATCCAAAAGTCATCCCAAGTATTGGAACAATGTGTGACCCACACAAGAACACAGTGGCTCTCTATAACCGCATTCTGAATGACCCTTGACTAGTACGAGCAATGGCTTCTTTTTTTTATTATTATTATTTTTTTTTTCTTTGTATGCATGCTGGCCTGAACAGGCGTGAATTATTCATATATTCATGAATTTTATGTAAGAGGAAATATTGCCATTGTCTAGGCTGTACTTCATGCCAGTTCAAAAGGCGCACTTTAATTACTGCTTTGATTACTGAAATTCCATGTAAGCGTAATGAAAGACTGCCCAGTGGGCTGACAGGACATGAGCACTACCCGAGGCCAAACATCGTAAAGAAACAAAGGCCATGTCCAAGAAGAAAAGGAAGAACTTTACATGCGGCGATGTTCAGACTCTAATGGCGGTGCAAGATGAATTTTAAACCGATTAGATCAGAAACAAGTGCAAAGGAGATGGGTAGAAGGATGCACAGAGAGTTTTCCCTGTTTTAAAGAGGGTCGGATTATATATTCATAAACAAACGTTGTTGTTTTTTTTTCTTTCTGCCCAACCCCCCCACCGACCCCTCAAAAAAAAAAAAAATTCTGATGTTGAGAATGTAGATAATGTTGTTTCTATTAATTATGCATTCATTTATTTCTCTCAGTTAAGCGTTTATGCGTCTGCGTATGTTTACGGCATAACGCCAAAGGAGTCTCGAACAGCTTCAGTTCTGTGAAGAGTCGTGCGTCTGGAATAATCTAGAATAATAATAATGATTACGTTCAGGTTGAGGAGATTTGCTCTTTATTCTCCGTTGCTCTTTTTCGTACGTGTTTTGTCTTGTTACTATTTAATGCACAACAACAGAACCGGAAATACGGCGCTAAATTGCTTCTGGATTTAAAACCATTTTAATTACCGATGTCTTGTTTACAGTGTATTTGACTTTGTATTCGTAATGCACGTTTTGTCTGTTGTGAATGTTCTTAATTTACGATTAGGATTATTTTTATTTATTGCTGATGTGTACACTGGGGAATCATTTCTTTTCGCTTCGAAAGTTGTGTCGTGTCGTGTATAGAGTCTTGGTTGCTATGGCCTTCGACTGACCTTTTCCAGTTATACGTGTTATACCGTTGTTCACTTTTCTTGATTGACTGCTGGTATTTCAGAGCGTGCGCCAGACCATGGGAAGACGGTCGGTTCACGCGGAATACACATTTGAAGGCGGGTGAATAAGTGTGCTCGAGAGTTTTGGCATACTCAGCCCAGGATAGGTATTGGATCTAGTCAGGTTGGTTTCTTGCGCAATAAGATCATAGAAATCTCTTGATCTCCTGTTTAAACATCTCGACTGTTTAAGTGAGAAAGACTCGCGCTTTCATGACTCGCGGGTCGTTAGAAACATGCTTCCCAGAACTGTGAGGTCATCTAAACCACTCTATCGGATACAGTGTCTTATGGTATAGTGTAAGACATGAATATATGTTTGAACACTAGGTTCAGTGGTTTGCATATCAGTAAGGAGCTTGGCTATGGATACAAGGCAGAATGCTTTAGATGAACCTGTAGATGAATACCAGATCAGATCATGATCAGATCATGTAAGACCAAGGACACTATGGTATAGGCAGGGGTTCCCAGCTGACGTGGGGTTCCAGAATCTACTCTTAACAAGATTAGTGGTTCTCTGTATATACGGATGACCAGAACTGAAGGGAGTGTGTACCCGCTGCATAAGTTGACCTCTCATACTTTGGGGGAATGTTTACTTTGTCTGCCAGGCATGCTGTTGGTGATGGTTGTTCTTGTTGGGCTTTTGGAATCTCCTCCATGATTTCTCGGTGAACATGGGGCCACAAAGCAACCGAGGGGTACAATAGGTTGATCGGAAGGTGCTCGATGTCTCCCCCATAAAGAGTGCGTCTGCTTTGGCATTCTTGGGTACTGCTTTATATGTGAGGGTGAACATCTGATTTGGAGAAAGCCAGACTTGACATATTCCAAATTTCAGTGAGCAGTAAGGACTAGGAAAGAATGTTCCGCACCCTCCAACCAGTGTCTCCATCCATCCATCCATCCATCCATCCATCTTCTATACCGCTTATCCTTCCTTCAGGGTCACGGGGAAACCTGGAGCCTATCCCAGGAAGCATCGGGCACAAGGCGGGGTACACCCTGGACATGGTGCCAATCCATCGCAGGGCACAATCACATACTCATTCACCAGTGTCTCCGTTCTTATTTATTTATTTATTTATGAATATAGCTGGCTTGTAAAGCCCATGGCTAATGCATTGCTAGCATTGTATAGTGGTACAATGTCAAAATACCATGCACGGTTAATTGCTGACCCAATTGTGTCTACACTAGTTGAATTGCCCCCATAGTTCACGTCACAAACCGTGCTGCAGGACACGTACTCATGCAGTCAGTCACTACCTCGGAACTGATCGTCTCACGAAAGCCGAGTACAGCAAGAAGCACAGAAAATATAATAATAACAGTCTGTTCGGATTTATAATCACTCAGAAGCTCACATAATTGAATTAGAGGCTGCAGAGTGTATGTATGAGACAACCCCATATTTATTTCCATTATTTTCAAGTGTTGCTGTTGAAACTGTAGCACAATTACACCCAATATTCACCAACACAGTGTGTCGTCAAATTATTTCTCGATTTATATTTCAATCAGTGAAGAGGACCAGCTGTAGCCCCCAGGGCCGTTCACAGTCACGTGCGCCTGGATCTTTTGGAACCTGTTGCTTTACAATCACTCAGCTGTTAATTGTGCCGGTGCGCTGAGAGCCTATATCTGTCAGCTGCAAAAGAGGGTCCCTGAGTAATTTTGTTTTCGGGTCATTTCATTTCAGCTTGTCAGTGGAAACGGATTTAATGTTATCCTTCTGACACGGACCTTGTAACAGACAAACACTAATGGCAGTAGAACATGAAGAAAAAAAAAACACCACGTTGAGTAAATAGATTTCTCTATGCACCGCAACGGCCTGCTAACATTATCTAATCGTCCCTTTTCCTCTCTGTAATGCAACCGAGAAACCTTGCTTTCCAAGCCATGTTTCAAATGACATTGACCCTGCGTTAAGATTGATCTCAGGCTTGGCGTCCATTGTTTGTTCGCTGAGGCATCTTCATGGCAGGTCTGTGCGGCTTTCGTCATGTCCCTCAGCTTTAGCCCAATTAGCAAGCACCCCTCATGTTGTCACATTCTCCAGTATGAGCTGTCAGACCAGTGATGAAGGGCTCCTGAACACTAAAACAGACAGAGTGCACCTCCCTCTGTGCTATTTTGTTACTTCGCTGTCAACTGACTGCAGCTGGTGCTAAGCAAATCATCAGTACCCTTCCGAATGCTGCGAGCTCTCACAGCAAGGAAAAGGTGACTGGGCGGTTTGGCATGTCTGGTAAGTGACTGGCCTTGGAGCACTGGACCAATGTTGTCTCCTGTACGATGAAGAATCCCTCTTGCTGAAGGTTTTATTCTGCATCTGACCGGCTAATGAAAACGTAGCTTATGGATTCTACTTTTAAATAACGCTAGAAGTAAAAGCACCTGTTTTTAAATCTAAATACCAATTTAATCTCTGTTATTATGGTCTGTATTGTATTTTATGTTCACAACACATCAAACCTTGAGGTGGATGGGTTAGAACGGCAGAAGACCACATCAGGTTCCACTCCTGTCAGCCAAGAACAAGAACCTGAGGCTATCATGGGCGCGGATTGACTGAAACTGGACCGCTGAAGACTGGAAAAAGACCAGGTGATTTTTTTTTTTTTTTCTGTCCGGTTTCTGTGATAGAAATTAGCATTTATAAATGAACGTATTGAGCGAACGAAACAATGACTTACTCATAATATGTAAAAAGACACCCACTGGTGGTTCCTATACTGGTGCAATGATATAACCTATGGAGAGGGTCACTGAACGAATCTGAATCTTTTTGGCGAATGGAATCAAAAGGTTCGAGTCACTGGGATGAATCAAAATGACCTTGCAGTAGCTACAGCTGCAAGACAAAGCACAGGGTTATATTCATGTGCCCATTCTAATACATGATCTTTTCTATAATAACAACCGATACACAGGGAATCGCATGGCAGACGCTCCGCACAATCAATCTGTCTAATGCGAAACGGATTCATCACACCACCCAGTCGTCGATTTATTTATTTATTTATTTATTTATTTATTTATTTATTTATTTATTCCAGGTCAATGCGTTTAAGCCTGCAAAAGTGGCCCACCCCTGTCAAATGTCCCCATGAAATATTTTAAAGGGTTTTCTTTGGGTAGCTCATCCACGATGTGGTTTTTATCTCTTCATCAGGCGGATTGAGAATTTTCAGATGTGCCCGCACGTTAAACAGAACATGCAATGTTTCCACCATGGACTACTTGAAACGCTTTAATAACATCAACGGATTGTGGACACTGGTGAAAGTATAGTGGACAGTTAGGTTGTTTAGAAACACATCTTTTGTCAACAGCGAAATTGATTGAAATGCCAGGTTCTTTAACAACAAACTCATCATTACCATCAGCAGGAACCTCTGATCGACGCTAGAAGTGATAAGTGTTAAGTGATTAAGAATCACTCAGGGTCAGATGTATGGAACTGTTTGTGCCAGATTGATTAAATGTGACCACTTTGTAGATGAGATTTTTGTATTTATTTCTTTATTTATTTCGCTAAACGGATTCACGTTAGGGAGAACTGTGTAAAAAAAACGGGAAGCTGGTGCGAAAAAACAAAAAAAGTTTCATTTGATGTATGAAGTGTTCTCCCCGTGCTGCGGGGGTTTCCGCCGGGTACTCCGGTTTCCTCCCCCAGTCCAAAGACATGCATGGTAGGCTGATTGGCATGTCCAAAGTGTCCGTAGTGTATGAATGGGTGTGTGAGTGTGTATGTGATTGTGTGCCCTGCGATGGATTGGCACCCTGTCCAGGGTGTACCCCGCGTTGTGCCCGATGCTCCCTGGGATAGGCTCCAGGTTTCCCCGTGACCCCGAAAAGGATTAAACGGTATATAAGACGGATGGATGGATGGACGCAGATCTCAGCAGCCAGTTTGTCATTTTGTCTGCACGCAGCAAATAAAATAAAAAGAACGTATTTTATTAACACGTCATCTTCACTACTGAACACTGCGATTCGTCTTCATTCCCGAGTTTTACTGACGGCTCTATGTTTAACCGTTTCCGTCACTTAAAATCGGCTTTAAACCGCAATTTGCGCTTAAGCTTAGCGCATGAAGTAGGCGATAACTGACGCGGTTTTTGGGACGAGTTACAGCTCGGTCTCAATTAAAAAATAGGGTATTGGTCCAGTTTATGAGTGCTACCTGTCATTATCTGGTGAGGTGCGCCATCGGGACGTGTTGCTAACGCTTGTGATGACTTTGATACACGGCCTCCGTTAATTCGGACAGAAACTGCCCTGGCGGTCTGGAATGAAAGGAAGTAGAATGGTAATGCCTTAATGGTTATGGCATCCTCGAACCGTACAAACAATACCAGTTCTTCATAAATGTGTTACCATTAATGCTGACTTTGAGATGTTCAAAGGCAGTGTTGAGATAAACTAGTCACCTGAAATAACCAAAAACCATGGGAGTCCATGGGAATGCTGAAATTGCGGTGGATAGGCTAACCACCTGGGGTTATAGTGACAAGGTGATTGGTACTTGGCATAGAAATAATCAAATAAGAATAATCCAGTAGATCCAAAAGACCCCATCCTGGCCGTTTGTTTAAATATGTTCCTTACCTTTCAAACTTTCCAAATCCAACCGTCCGAACCTTCCACTGATCAACTGTGTTACAAATACAAACTCCACAATGATCGAGGACCATCATGCCATTCCCTTCCCGAGCTTCCCACCAAATTAGAGAACAAATCAAATATTTTTTACAGCTATACTCCCATCCATGCTTGATCTTTTTATACTTTTGAAAGTGTAATATTGGAGTCTCTCTCACATTGTGATTGTCTGAGGCTCCTGCCTGAAGTGAGAACGGGATGAGTCGGCATATGACATATGCATAAAATTTCCCATTAATTTGGTCCGACACCCCTGACTATGTTCCAACAGCTCTGACTGTGAATTGCTATTACTGAATTGTCCGGGTGACTCACAACATCTCAGGAACATCATATTATCCAGTATATCGTGTTAGTAACAAAATCTCACCTCGTCTAGCTTAAGATCACAGTTTGTTATTGATAATGCACAGCTGTAATTGACCAGTTTTTGATTTTGTGGAAAACATTTGTTATGTAAAAGCAGATGACGAGCCAGTCTATCTGTGCACGGCCATAAGCCGTAAACAAATGCTTCATTCGATGGAGGATTTCGCGCTTATTATTAAGATTGTCAATTATGAAATATTTTATAGAAGTGAATCAAAATAAGTTCCATGTCTGCCTTTGCTCTGATCTTTCATTTCGAGTCAAAATAACTCCCACTTCTGTTTCTTTAGCCTTCACCGTCATTGTTCATTTTGTGCTGTATACCTGAACTTTTACGGAGTTTGTGGGCGTCATTAAATTCAATGAGCTATGTCGGGAACACACGTGATCAATATATGCACGTGAGTAAGAAGGAAAACAGTTTTTCCAAAGCTATTGTAAATCCAGAAGGATTTTTTGTTGTTTGTTTGTTTGGTTTGGCTTATGCAAATATTCACTTGCTATATCTTCTGGTATGCTAAAATAGCGGAACAAATGGTAGAACATGAGCTCTGCCGTGGTGAAGGCTGTGCGTAACCCAGGCAGGGGAATGAGGTGTAGTGATTTGGAGTATCAATATGTGATATTGTTGCAGGATTCTGGGAGGTCAGTGATAAAGCCAGTGGGACCAGGGTCATTGTGGTGTGGGCAGTGGCACCAGTTTTCTCGCTGGTAAGGTGTGAGGAACCTTTGCTTGGGCACAGGCAGAGCAGGAGGACACAAAGCAGTGTAAGTTGGGTAATGTGGGGCCACCAGAATTTAGCTCACAGCAAATGGTGAATGGTCCAGAGTGTCTGGGGGTGACCAGTGGCTAGCATGGTAGGCACCCAGTCGGTTTTTGATAGGTAGGAGAGGGTGAACTCAAACTGGGTGAAGAACAGGGCCCAGAAGGCTTGAGGTGCGTTGAGGCATTTGGCTGTTTTGAAGTACTGCAGGTTTTTATGGTGAATGGGTATGTGGCTCCTTCCAGCCATTCCTCCAATGCCATGAAAGGCATGACCTTTGGCAGTTTCTCAATTAGCCAACTGGCAACTTAAGTCAAAGAGTTACATGACATTGCATTAGGGGTGTAATGCAGTGCTTTTGTCTGTATCTTTATCTGTTTAGTGCTGGAAATATTCGTATCTGTTTTTGTATTCTGTGTGCACGGTTGCCAGGTTCCAGATTTAAAGGGGTGGGGAGGATGAATATACCTTTTCCTACGCCCGATCAGTTTATGCAGTTTTTAAGATGTAGCTGGGATGGGGAAATGTTCTGAAACTGGCAACCCTTCCCCATGAGCTGTTCTTTAAAAAATTCCACATTAAAGTAAAAATGCGTGACTGTTTTTTTTTTTTTCTTCTCTTTTTCGTTTCATCATGCGAGATCCCCATGTGCGTACCTAGTCTGAAGCTTTCTGACAAACTTTCTAAAAAAAAAGACAAACAAACAAAAAAAACAAATACTTCATCTATTGTTCGTATCTGTATTCATATCATTTATGTTGCATTTGTTAAATCCAAATAAAATATCCATATTCAGTTAAACCCCTAGACATTATATTTGCAGGGAAAGTTCAGAGACGGGTTACGCGTATGCTTGTGTTGATTTTCTTGCAAGTCATCTGCGTGCAGTTCGCTGTTCGTTAAATATTAACATTAAACATAAACATTTAATGGAAGTCTGGTATTTTCTCCGTGTATTGCGGTATGACTAGTTCTAGTTGTGATGATCACAGTGATCACTTTAAATTTGGTTTCATTTAACAGTAATTCCACGTCCTCTTTCCTGTTTATAAAATAGCACTTGATCCAGTGCACACTGTTGTTTTGCTTTTTTATATATATATATATATATATATATATATATATATATATATATATATATATATATATATATACAGAACTGGAACCTCTCACATGGACAGTGAGGACTGAAGCACACCAAATTAAAACAAGGCATAGACTACAACACGAATCATTTCTATCAACAGGAATGCGTATTTATGTGTATTTATGTATATGTAAGTGTACCACAGCTCTGTGGTGCACTTGTTTCTAATTGAGTATCTTATCTTAAACTCATAATTCAATAAAAATGTATTCTTTTCCCAAGGAGTTCAGAAAGGGATCCTAAAGACTTAGAAATGATGCAATATTGAATGTTAGCTCATGCTAAGCAGAGCGTGTGAATGTTTATGATGTTTACAGATTACGGCACACCCGAAATCTTCTTATGGACTGAGGATTCAGTGGGCTTCGGTGAGGCTTTGTCTGTTGTTTCTGGCTTGTTATTGTCTCTGGTTCTTATGGCCATCCTTTCCCAAAGGAAAAATAAACATTTAAACAAACACCCTGATTTGGTTTTCAGATCTCTGCTCTTGTATGGAAATTAGATCCATTTTCATCCTTTTGAACAGCTGTACTAACAGTCACTGGCACAGCTTTTATGGACTTGAAAATGAAGTGCCGAGCACGGCCGAGCTGGAAAAAAAGAGCTGAGAGGAATATGTAGAGAATGCTCTTGTAAACATCGGAGGAAAGAAAAAAAGGAAACAGGAAAGAATCTTTCGAGAGGTTAGAGTGGGAATGTAGCAAGGGTGCAGGAGATAAACTCTTCGCCACTCATCAGGCTTTTCATTTCTGTTTTCTTTTTCTTTCCTGGCCTATCTTTTCCGTCACTCAGCAAGAGCAGCTGTTTTTTATTATGGTGATAAGCTCTGTTATGCTCTTGCTACCAGCTGAGCTCAGTGGGAGTGATAAAAAGGGAGCAATTAGACCCAGCTTCACCAGATCTGCACCCCATGTGTGTGTAGATGGCATTGGACCATGATGTAATGAGCCCAGTGGTGGTCATCAGCATCCAGAATTAGCACAGCAGAGCAAGAAGAAGAAGAAAAAAATGAATCCATGGTCTATATTTACACAATGTATACACAACATGTCACATACCATGTCAAACCTTGAGGTGGATGGGCTACAACAACAGAAGGCCACATCAGGTTCCACTCCTTTCATTAACATCTGTATGATTTGCAGGACAAGCAAGTCCGATCTGTGGAGGCCCGACCTCTCAACTTGCAGGACTTAAAGGATCTGCTGCGAACGTTTTAGTGGCAGATACTACAGCACACCTTCAGAGGTCTTGTGGAGTCCATACCTATTGCAGTACATAATATTAGGTTAATATGATATGATGTGCAATATATGCGGCTGTGGATCAGGTGGTAGAGCGGGTTATCCACCAATCGTAGGGTTGGAGGTTCGATTCCCGGCCCACGTGACTCCACATGCCGAAGTGTCCTTGGGCAAGACACTGAACCCCGAGTTGCTCCCGATGGCATGCTAGCACCTTGCATGGCAGCTCTGCAACCACTGGTGTGTGAGTGTGTGTGAATGAGAACCAGTGTACAGTGCTTTGTAGAACCTCTAAGGTTAAAAAAGCACTATATAAGTGCAGACCATTTATATATATATATATATAGAGAGAGAGAGAGAGAGAGAGAGAGATTGAGGAGAGTTGTTATGGAACAAATAGCTCAAAGGTTAGGTCTACAATGATGTATACGAGGATGTGAACTCTTGACCCTAATCCTCCCTGACAAGCCCAAGCTTGGAGAATACACAGGGTTGCCTTCATATGTCCATGATATTTTAAGTAGCAGGTAAACAAATTGGTTGCTAGGGTTCACGGAGTCACATGGAACAAACTTAGTTAATACCCATTTGTGTGCAGCTCATCTGATCACATTTGAATGATCTAACGACATACTTGTATTTAGTTATTTATTTATTTATTTATTTTTCTTCCTTTCTTTTTTTTTGGCATCGATTATGTTCTCTTTAATGCTAAATCATCGTGGTATTTTCTGGCGACAAGCATCATGTGCAATTTATCTTGTGGTACTGTGTGTGTGTGTGTGTGTGTGTGTGGGGGGGGGGGGGTGTTTGACCAGGACGGACAGCTTTCGTGCTGTGGCCATGGAAACAGCACTGAGTGGATAGTACACAACAGAGCGCTCTCTCTCTCTCTCTCTCTCTCTCTCTTTCTTTCTCTCTCTCGCTCTCTTCTACACACACAGTTTCTTCTACACACACACTCTCTCTGTCTTTATCATGCATGAAAGCACATAGTCAAGTAACCAAATATTAACCTCTATCGAGTTGATAACGCTTTCGCTTGAATGACAGATAAACCCCCGTAACATGGTGTGAGAATCCATTCTGCATCTCCGTCATATTGAGTAGGTCACGCTTGCTGTCACTTCACGCCCTCGGTTGACCTTATCTAGGTGCTATCTCAAAACACCGACACACATCATCCCTTACGCAAACGAACTCTATGGCAGTATTTTTCCATTCAGAAATGTTGACTATTATTTCTCTCAAGCTTTTCTATATATTTCGTGGTATCATTAAATCAGGTGCAGTTAGTAATGAAGACAGAAACACACACCAGTAACATTTCAGATAGCAGAATGCAAATGTATTATAATGTTGTATATTGTATAATACTGTATACTGTTGATAAGTGTATATTTATATTACAGTACAGATTATGGATGCTTTCCAAATTTATTTCGTGTTACTAATACTAGTATGTAGTTATGCAAACTATAAATGCATGTATAACGCAACCACTGAGCTTATACAGGAAGACTGCAGTAGTACATCGTAGGTAAATACACGTGTACCAACTTCTAGTTTGGCTCGTGTAAGCAAACGAGTACAGGTATATGTGTATGTTGACAGTTGTTAAAGGACATCAGGTCTCTCTCAGGCATAACAGAGGCTGGGTAATTAAATTAGGATGCAAAGCAAGTTTTCCAAACAGATTTTTGTTTAATTAAAGTGCCATTTTTTGTGCAAATAAACTGCTTCTTTTGTAAAAAAAAAAAAAATGTCATGGAGTTTAGTGAGCTCCAGGAATAAACTGTTCAGTTGTATAGATGAAATAAATGTAAATCTTTCTGGGTAAGGATGTCTATCAAATGTTGACACTACTGTAAACTCTTACCTAATTTAATTAAATCCTTTTAAAATTCCCTAAATTCTTTTTAGTACATGGCCATGTAGTTCTATCCATCCATCTTCTATACCGCTTTATCCTTTTCAGGGTCGCAGGGGAACCTGGAGCCTATTCCAGGGAGCATCGGGGACAAGGCGGGGTACACCCTGGACAGGGTGCCAATCCATCGCAGGGCACACTCATATACACACTCACACACCCATTCATACACTACGGACACTTTGGACATGCCAATCAGCCTACCATGCATGTCTTTGGACTGGTGGAGGAAACCGGAGTACTCGGAGGAAACCCCCGCAGCACGGGGAGAACATGCAAACTCCGCACACACAGGGTCACGGCGGGAATCGAACCCCCGACCCTGGAGGTGTGAGGCGAACGTGCTAACCAGGAAATTGTAAGTAAATTGACTAGTTGCGTAAGTCGATTTTTTTTTTTTTTAACTTTTGTAGACTTCATCTGTTTCACTTGTTTCAGTTTCTGCAGGTAATTCCTGTCAGGTTCAATTGTATTTTTTATCTGAATAATTAACATTTAAGACAAAAACTGTAAAAGAATTTATATCTATAAGTTTTGCACAGTGGTGTACATCAAGTACGTTGGGAACTATTGCAATAACAATATTTCCATTTCATGTGCGTTTTTAACAATATTTCAGTTTGATTATCTTTTAATACGAAATCAAGATGTATTTAAAAATGTATATATGCGCAAAATGTATAGAATGGCCTGAAGTATCTGGGGGAGGGTAATCAAATCTGAATAACCCAGGCCTGACCGCTAATCTCACTGTGAGCAGGCTATAATTTGTGTTTATGAAGGCTGAGACCTGGCAGAGCTTGCAAAACCCTCTGAGCTGCTATTATGTGATGCCCGTAATGATGGCCCTAAGGTCTGCACAGCACAAGAACAGCTAGTTCAATGACTGAGTAAATGGACTGCACTCAGTGATATTTCTGGCTATGTAGTTTAGCACATTAGATTCAAAAAATGCATCTATGATGCAGGACATAGATGTCTATATATTTAAGTCTTTCAATGTACTTCAAGGTGTCCATTTGATATATGCTACAGTTCAGAAGATACTTGACCAGCATTGTCCTAATGTTGATGTGTCTGTTGTGACGGAAATACTCAACGCACTGCTCGACAACAATACTATACTCAAACATACACAAGCAAGGGCTCCCTGTCAACCATCTTATATAGCAAGAGAGCTTCCTTTAGTGAAGCCTGCGGAATTTCTAATGAGTACAGACCAACAGTCAACTGTGTATGTTCCTGTACTTCGAACGCTCCAAGCCTTGTTAAACAAAGAAGATATTTTAGAGAAGGCACTCTCATCTGAAATTGCTCAGGCGAATGTGTACCAAAGCTACAAGGATGGGCTGCGCTTTAAAAAGAATACTCTCTTGACAGCGGAAGAATTCAGAATTGCCCTTAGCCTGTATATTCATGACTTTGAAGTAGCAAACCCTTCGGGACCCTCCAAAAAGAAACACAAAATTTGTGCGGTCTATTGGGTTCTTGCCAATGTGCCCCCTAAATATCGTTCTTCCCTTCATGTAATACAACTAGCTCTTTTATGCAAGGTCAAAACAGTTAAACAGCATGGGTACTCTGAGGTCCTTCACCCACTTATACAAGATCTTGCATTACTTGTTGGAAAGTTAGGCGCAAGCATTAAACGCACAGTG
The DNA here is from genome assembly GCF_023375685.1 of Ictalurus furcatus. Classification (NCBI taxonomy): domain Eukaryota; kingdom Metazoa; phylum Chordata; class Actinopteri; order Siluriformes; family Ictaluridae; genus Ictalurus; species Ictalurus furcatus. Next base: position 3,025,005 of record NC_071262.1, read on the forward strand.
TTGTATATAGCAGTAGACAACTTGGAAGCCCATGCATTAGCAGGGTTCCAGGAGAGCTTTGTTGTTGAGCCTCTTCACAGTGCGTTGAGACGATATAGACACACGTCCAATTCTAGGTCGATTCATAACATTTCCAGTTGACTGGAACTTCTTAATCATTGCCCTGATGGTGGAAACGGGCATTTTCAATGCTTGTGCTATTTTCTTATAGCCACGCCCCTTTTTGTGAAGCTCAACAACCTTTTGCCGCACATCACAGCTATATTCCTTGGTCTTACCCATTGTTATGAATAACTAAGGGAATTTGGCCTATGTGTTTCCTTATATTTATACCCCTGTGAAACAGGAAGTCATGGTTGGACAATTTCCTGTTCCTAGTCACACAGGTGTACTAAAAATTGTTTTAAATATCAATGGAATTATACTTCAAACATATTTTTTCTCATATGACTTCATAGGGGTGCCAATAATTATATTTAACAAACATATATATATATATTTTTTTGGGATAAACCTGTGTTTATCCTGGAGTCCATTTTAAAATGGTCTTTTGTTTATAAAGCTTTGCTAACAGTAAAACAGCTCACTCAGTCAAACCGCCAAAATAAAACAGCTGTGAAATATATAGTTTATTAAGTCTTATTTTATTTGATTAGAAGCCGTGAGCAAATCAATAATGTTCATGCATTAAACGTGACTGTTGTCGCCATTCAGTCATGATAGTCGCTTGTCCGGAACGTTACAAGGAATAAAATGTTATGAAACGGGACCTTTTAGTAATTCTAATTAAATACCGCTGGCCTATATTCTGGACTATGTTCACTATTTGATAGCTAACGCTGAGTGAAAGAACACACCAACAATGACTTTTATTTGTATGAGGTGTTTAGGAGACGGTTTGGTCTGTGTTTCAGTCATTTTATTTGAGTCGTTTAACATTGAGTCACATGAACTGAATCAAACCAGTGTTCTTCAGACAATGTTCAATACACGAGTTCTGATCGTTTTAACTCACATACGTAATTATGACGTATTTAAACACATCTGAGTAGCGATGACTCGCTTCATTTGGTCATTTTCATGGTTCTACTACTGATTTACACGACCAGTCAAACGTTTAGACGCACTCGTTCTTCATTTTTAATTCTTTTCCCACATTTTAGAAGAAGAATAATAAAATCATCAAAACTCTGGAGTAACACAAACGGAAATAAAGCAAAAATAATTTAGTATTTTAGCACCTTCAAAGTAGACACGCTTTTTGGCGTAGAATTTCCAGAAATGTATTCTTGACATTTTCTCATTTTCTGATTTCTTGAGGAATTTCCCTGAGATGCTTTTTAAACCGTATTAAAGGAGTTCCCACCGACGCCGGACACTTACCGGCTGCTTTTCGGGAATATTTCGCTCCGAGTCGTCCGTTTTTACGACAACGATTTCAAACATTTAATCGTACACGTTAAGATCAAAAGGCTTTTAAGATCATGAGAAACATTTCAGTCAAGTGTCCACAAACTTTCGACCGGAAGTGTAGTTGTAACCCGTAGCCTTTTCTGACACCTTCGTGTAGGATTAGACATTTTTTAAAACGAATTTTTAAAAGCCTAATAATTCACAGAGGGGTACGTGGTGGCTTAGTGGTCAGCACATGTGCCTCGCACCTCCAGGGTTGGGGGTTCAATTCCTGAATCCACCCTGTGTGCAAGGAGTTTGCATGGTCCCCCCATGCTTTAGGGTTTCTTCTCCTAGTCCAAAGACATGCGTTGTAGGCTGATCGGCATCTCTAAATTGTCTATCGTGTGTGTGTGTGTGTTTTTTGCCCTGTGATGGGTTGGCACCCCATCCAAGGTGCTTCCTGTGACCCTGTGTAGGATAAACACAGAAAATGGATAAATGGATAGTAATTCGCCATTCTTTGACCCTTCTAATTTGTAGCCTAACTCTATGTTCTATTCTATAAATTCTGGTTGGGGTAAAATATCGTTCTCATTCTCCAGTCCACACTCTGACTGATGTGTAGCGATGCATGTCTCAACACCCTGACTGATGTGTAGTGATGCATGTGATCACCAGACAATTCCTGTCCGTCACTCATGAGTGGAAAATATTCACGGGCATTCTTCTGCACGCTTTCGGTCTCTTTCCACATCTGCAGTACAAGAATCTTGCAATCTATCTCACTGCATGAGCCGCCATCATCAGCAGAGACGACAGTAATCATATGCCAGGCTTCGCTCCTCATTCTCCAGCACTAAAATAGATTCGGTAATTTGTCAGCCCACGCAACGACCACAGCGCTGAACAATCCTAACTAGACCGAGAGCAATTAACATCAAGTACATGCTGGGCGGGGCCTTTGATTTGTTTCGAACAGGTAACTCTTCTGCTTCTGTTTAAGTGGATATACCGTACTGTAGGTTACAAACCAGTTAAGTTTAGCGTGACGTTAAGCTCGGAGACAGTTTGGAAATGTCTGGAATTGACAAAGATTCATCGATTGATTCAAGCGATTGATTATAGCTTTAGCTGTATCAGTAAATGCAGTACGGGGGAAACGATTGGGAAGTGATATTCTCTCTTAAACCTGGAGTGATATCCTTGGTGGTCCAGATTAACTTCCATTAGTCATCAAGTAAGAAATGGGAGAGTCTGCAAGGCCATTTTGTGGTCACATCCCACGGGATGATTCACAAATGAATCCAGGTGTCTCCCAGATGAATGTGAATCCCAGATCTCTCTCTCTCTCTCTCTCTCTCTCTCTCATTTCTCAAGCGCCAAGAATGAAAGCACGAGTATTCGCATTCCAATTCAGCGAAAAACAGATTGGCGAGATAATTGGAAGCAAACAATTTGGCTAGGCATGTTTTCAATATTTTGCATGATTTTTAAATAATCACACGCAGGCCCAGGGATCGTTTTTGGCACAGGTGTTCGTTTTGTAACTAAAAGGGCATATGTTCAGTTATTTACCATGGATGCATGATTGGTGGTCTTGTGGGTGATGTCGAAGGGAGCACACTGCTGGGCAGAAACGGCTAATGAATGCCACCTCCATGGGGAGAAGCCTCTTCCAAGGGGGGCCGGACGGAAGGATTAAATTAATGCCAGCCTGGCCTGCCCTTCTGTTCAAAGCCGCAGGGTGACCTGTGTGCTCCTGCCTGCCTGAGCCTGAATTATTGATAAGAGCCAAGTCGAACACAGTCCACTGGAGACCAGTGTTTAACTATAGATAAAGTGCTTGGAGACTGGTGACAGGCTATAAAGAGTGCAAACTAGGAAAGTGGAATCCCTATACTGGGTTACTGTAGCTAACATATACACTAGCTAGGGTGAGGGGTACTACTTTTTATATAGACGATAAAAAATGTTTGTAATAAACTGAAGCCCTGATATATGCTAGTGTGTGTATGCTGCAGGTCATTTACAGAGAATAATATTAGACACAATATTCAAATGAAGTGCTGTATATCAATGTGCTCTCTTTAACTCCTATTGGCATTGGAACATGCAGCAAATATCTAATATGAAATCATCTAAACGGTGTTAATATTACGTCACGTTATTTTGTAATACTGATGCATCGTTTTGATATGAATTTGCTGTCCAAGTCACTATCATAGCTTTCATAAACGCCACCCGGTGCTGTCTTGAGTAGAAACATCAGTGTCATCATTACAATAGCGTCTAGTCCACCACATTTAAACGCAAGCTCTTGCCTTTAAGCCTAAAAAAAAAAAAGGGGGATTGTTAGAACAAGGAGATGGCAAGCATATAAATAAAAATCGAATAGTTTAGTATATTGACTATATATTGCTGCAGGAGTAGCCATAGTTGTTATTATCACATTAATCACCGCAGGTTTGGTTGAAATGAACAATATGGCGTCCGACTTCATTATCTGGCAGCTCGGGAAACGAATGAAGAAAAATAATTTATTAATTCATCCACCCAAATGAGCGAATTAAGAGCATGATAAAATACACGACCTCCTGAACACATTATGATTTCATGACCTCGATTTTAATGACTGGTGGCTTCATTAGTTTGTGCACACAATTAACTGTCAGTGCATGATATGAAAAAAAATATAATGCCAAATAAATGGAAGTGCTAAATCAAGCGCTATTTTATAAGCCGGCGAATAATGAAGGCGGAAGCCGTATTGTTCAATTAAACCCAATTTGCAAACGTGATAAATGCAAGTAGGACAATTCACGCAGCAATGTATTGTCAATATACTAGACTCCTATTAGATTTTTTTTTTTTTCCCCTTGCCATCTCCTCTTATAATTCTCATAATTGTAACCCACCTCTGAACATTTCCGCAAGTATTACAGAATAACTTTCCACAGGTAAACACTGATGTACAATCCCCTGGCAAAAGTGTACACAATTCTAAGGGTACGTTTACACGCCGACGATGTAGTAAAAACGCAAACGTTTTTCCTTTGCGTTTTTTGAAAACGTTTTTGCGTACAGACGACAACGTTGTCAAACTAAACTAAACTAACTAAAAACGCTGTATTATGCATGCCAGGCCAGTAGTTGGCGATGTCACTTTGTAAAGAAACACTACGCTCCTGCGCACATAAGCATTCTTGCACAGAGCGGTGAATACGCACAATCTAGCTGGCGAAAGCGTCGAGCGATTTTGTCTGGACGGATGATGAGGTTGGTTTACTACTACAAGTGACCCCGGACTATAAAGCGTCTCAGGAGGTGTCAGGGAATTGTGGACCGTGAGTCAGGCCGCTCTATAAGTCTTCTGACATCTTGGAGGCATTTTTAGCGCATTATCTGAGAAGCGAAAATACAGGACGGAAGGATTCCCTGCACAAGAAAGAGTCGATTTACAAAGCTCATGTAACATCTAAGCTGAAAGGCATCCGGGGGAGATATAGACAGGAGGTGGACTCTGGACGGTGGAGTGGCCACGAACGAGGTATATTCATGTTCTACGAGTTGTGCGAACATATATGGGCTGGGTCGTCCACAACACGCGCGAAACGGTCGATATCAGTGCTGAAGACTCCCTGGCCTCGAGCACTCGGTGTTCAACTCCGGCTTCCGTGGCTTCCGTGGCTTTGAGTCACAAAGTCCTAATGAAGACATGGCTGGCTGCGGTGTGATGTCATCACCAGAGGTTGTCAAGTCCCAAAAAGATCTTCTTCAAGTAAGTTTAGTCATCACTGTCATTTATTCAACGGTTACATAATTTATACATTTCTGATTGGACAGTGTGGGATTCCATGAGTAAGGCAACTTTATGGCAGAACATTTTCATTGATTTGTATTTTATTGGACTGTATGTATACCTAGTTGAGGGGGTCTTTGTCCCAGTGGGTTTAAATGTGTTGCTGGTAAGTACTGGTCCATTTTCAATCAACCCATTTTTCTGTCAAGGTGAAGCTCAACAGCCAGAGAGGGGACAGGCCGAAGAGAAAAGTACACACAGATCCAGCTGTACTGGAGGATCTCCAAATAAAAAGGACGATGGTGGACCTTCTGGAGCACTCGGAGAGGCGTAACACAGAGAGACTAGATTAAATTACAGAGAACTTAGGCACCATTACCAACACCATCCATGAGGGCTTTTCACTACTGAGGAATTTACTCTTCCAGCCGCAACCTCACTTTGCATATTCCCACGGTTGTAGCAGTTATGGATACACCCACATGCAAGGAGTTTTCTCTTTTTTTTTGCAGGTTTTGTCCTCCATAGACACTAGACTGAATGTTTATTTTATTTTTTTCCAAGAGTGTTACTGCAGATAAAATGCAATACTTCCACCTTCATGGTCAGGAACTCAAGACGCATTTATAGATTGAAATATATTTTCAGTTCAGTAGCTTGAATAGCTTCCTTCACGTTTTAAAGTATATTTTAAGGGTATTTCTGCCAATGCAAATTAGTAAGAAGAAGGATTAGACTTGTTGGCGGTGGAGGCACCCCCAGCAACGGCACTGGCGTTGAGTTTTAACTTAAGTTTCCAATTCTGAATATGTCCCTTGTAGAGATTATGAAGGTGGCGAAGCCATTGCTGCGCTGCCGGATTAGTACAACACTTCTAATCTACTACAATAATTCAATAATATATCTAAGGTTGTGATTCCTTACTGCTTATAACAGATAAAGAAACCACTACCACCTTTTATATATATATATATATATATATATATATATATATATATATATATATATATATTCTTATTATATTCTTATATATAAGGTATCTCTTATCTAGAGTGATTTACAGAAAAGCCTGCTTTTCTTTCCTGTTCTGTCAGTCAGATCAAATTGGGGATGTTTTATGAAATCCCCCTTCTCTGGGGTCACTGAAACAGGTTCGGCATGAGGTGACGTCGCAAAGGTTCAATAGATCCTCAGAAGGTTATACGTAGGCTGTTTGAGTGTTCTATGCTTAATCACGTGCCTGGCTAAGACTCGTGCAATTGTTTGAGCGTGTATTTGAGCTATTCAGACTGTTTTGGGCAGAATGTAACTGAGGTGCAATCAGTACCTGTGGCGATGTCGCATTGAAACCATGAAACTGCAGCAAAATGAACCCTAAGATGTGGTGCAGAGCTGCATTGTTTTATATTAGAAAGTTGAACGCCTTTTCGAGCAACACAAATATTTTTCATGTGACACTCTGGTTTTCATCAGCAATAATAAAATAAGTCCATTGTAAGAGTGAATGCATAAAATAAATCCTAGTGAGATAAACCACCCATGAAGGACCATGAATCAGCTATTCATCATGTCTGCTAGACTGAAACCCGTAATGCATCACAGAGTGGAGCAGATTCCTTATTTCTCTTGTTCTTCTGATATTAATCGCTTTTTTAAAAAATAAATTAAAAAACTGATCAGTAAGACTTTATAACAACTTTCAGTCGTCATTCAACGATGTTCATAAATGACCGTCCGTGTCATTGTTAACGTGCGCATACTATTAACTCGACGTTTGATTATTAGCTAGTCAGAATTGAATCTTTAACAGTCCGAGACGGTTAAAATACAGTACCAAGGACACCCTACGGAACCATGAACTCCTGGAACTGGAACTGAAATACGTAGATGATCCTGTGTGCGATTAAAGTTTCACGTGATCACCTGTTCTTGGAAAAACCCCAGAGTTTGCGAGTGAACACACCTAAGCAAACGACACGTGGAAAACCGAGGAGCTATCACAAACGGGTCCGGTATAGAATTTTGGGAACCGTATCAATCAGGGTTTGTTGATAAAAGTATCTTGTGGAGCACCATTATTTATTTATTTTTATTTTTAAATTAAAAATGGAAAGGATATGGCACAAACGTGACTCTGGCTAAAGGAGGCCGTGCACGAAATGTCAGTGACTTGGAAAGAAAAAGTGATTAGTCAGAGAAATGACCAAGTGTGAACAACCCCACCCCATCTCCCCTCCCCTCCCTTCCCCTCCCCTCCCTTCCCCTCCCCCAAAGTGTTCCTATTTTGTGCCCGGTGCATATAATATATAACAATCCCTATTGAATCCCTTTCAGTTCCGGTGCAAAATAAGTGAATGAGTACTCATGGAAGCCTTGAGTTACGGAGGAAATCTGCATTCTAGTTTCACACCGTGTTCACACTAGCGAAGTGACAAAGCGACAGGTGACCGTTCATTTCCTCGTGACAAGTAGCAGTTATTCCAGCAACAGAAATAACATTTCGGATTTTTAAAAAAAAAAAAAACGCATATTAGATGTGACAAAGTAATAAAGTGGACAATCCAAATGATAGCCTTCGTCAGACCAATCTCATAGCGCGACTTGAAATGTCCCTCACGTTTATAGAGTAATACCTATAAATTATACAGTACATTTCCTTTTCCAGTCCAAAGACATTCATTGTAGAATGATTGGCATGTCTAAACTGTGTAATAGTGTGTAAATGGATGTGAGAGTGTGTGTGTGATGGGTTGACACCGCCGAGTCCCCTGGGATAGGCCCCAGGCTCCCCGTGACCCTGTGTAGGATAATCAGTAGAGAAAATGGATGGATAGATAGATAGATAGATAGATGGATGGGATGAGCAGCACCCAAAAGCAATAACGTCCACAAGAGACAAACAGGAAGCAACATTAGTGTGAAAGGTGAATGCAAGGTCGTGTACGAATTATTCAGAAATATCTCTCTCTCAGATGTTTGTTTTTTGAGGAAGGAGTATCCAATAGAATGCACCAGTACATTTATGATATATAAGTGTTTCAGACGCCATACTACTCCCATAGCGCTGATAACACTCCTCACACCCACAGTAGAGATTACATTAGTGTGACTATTTCAGCAATTTACTTTCCATTCATGTTTTTAACTGTGCACTTGCCAGCCATCTCTAAGAAGAACAAACGACATGGTATGAGTTTAGTAACACCGTTTAAGAGAGTAGGTGTACGTGTGTAGGTGGGGAGCTGCGAGAGAGAGAGAGAGAGAGAGAGAGAGAAAATCGTCCTTCTCTGGCAGATTGCAGAGATAATCCAACATGTCTGATGTAGAGTTAGCAGAGCTTCGCCTGTCGTTACGTTCGTGTTCTTTGGGAAAGCAGTGGAGTACTGCAGAGTGTGATGCATACAGCCAACAGTGCACGGTTGGGATTAAACGCTGAAGGAAAAAAAAACAAAACACAAAAACGTGTTAATTCTAGGCCAGACATATTTTCCAGATCACGATTTGAGACGCGCTTACGCAAGGAAAGCTTAGGTCTTATTGTCGCAGCATACTTAGCACTTAGTATGCATCAGCATGCATATTTATATCTGTTTTCATCTGTCTTAATCTCGAACCGTGCGCGGTTTAAACGCGATAAAAACGCCACGTTCGAATCCGTGTGGAATCTCACGCTGCCTTTTATTGAAAGAAAAAGAAAAAAAAAGACTCAAGATCAAACACACTGTTAGGTATTAGAAAGATTTATTGATTTATTTATTTATTTATGAATGTATGTATGTATGTTGTTACTCTTACATTAGCATTAGTACTTTCAACACTTGATCAGTGGCGGAGAAAACAGCATGACATCTGTGTAGATGCAAGCTTTTCCTGTGACCTAAATGCAGGGTAATAGTGCGTGTGCTCGAATAAAAGCTTGGTTTCCTCCCACAGATTTACGGCTGTAAATGTCACCACGTTCGCCGTGAATGGAGCTATAATCTCCGACTGGAACAGAGCTTTTAGGCAGGCAGCCACATCATCTAAGTGCCGTCTCAATCACGTTTATGGGCCCTCTGTTTGTGTTTGTCATGTCAGGAGGGAGATTTGAGGAGGTTATGATTCCCAGTGAAACACTCTGCGTGCACTTATTTACGTATTTTCTTTCTTCCACGCCACATTTTTAATTGCAGAAGAGAGTTTGGAACACGACGGTGCCTCGAGATGCGTTAGGAAAGCGTCTCATTTCTTGGATATTTTTGCATGTATACGTAGACATCAACTATATCATCCATCCATCCATCCATCTTCTATACCGCTTATCCTTACTTCAGGGTCACGGGGAAACCTGGAGACTATCCCAGGAAGCATCGGGCACAAGGCGGGGTACACCCTGGACAGGGTGCTAATCCGTTGCAGGGCACAATCACATACACATTCATACACTACGGACACTTTGGACACGCCAATCAGCCTACCATGCATGTCTTTGGACCGGGGGAGGAAACCGGAGTACCCGGAGGAAACCCCCGCAGCACGGGGAGAACATGCAAACTAAAATTATTACGTAATCAGCCAAGTGTATTCTATGACCTGATAACATAGCGTGTTACTTACTGAACATTTTATTTTCTGCAAAGTTAAATGAAATATGTTGGGGTTTTTTTTTTTTTTTTTTAACAGGACTCTGGCAAGGCTATCTGAAGAGGAAGCCAGATGTTCTTAATCCTCAATGTTTGCTATTTGGGCTGTACTTTTCCTGTCTGTACTTTATCCAGCTTTCCAGCACTCTTGTCTGAACGCACAGCCAGACAGTGTTGTTTGTCCACACTTTCGAATGCTTGACTCACATGATTTTAAATCCCAGTCTGTCCCTTATAGGAGTATTAGAGTAGATGAACTGTGAAGCTCTTGGATGAAAATGACTCTTGTTGTGAAACAAATTGTACACATTTAGCTTCACATGACCCACGGCAACAAAAATGAGAAATTTCCCCTTTAACATTCAGCGAACTGATACATTACATGGCGTGAACCTAATGGCAGGGACAGATGTGTAACAGTGCAGTTCAGTGGAGCACAAGACCTTTTTTTTTCCTCAGCTAATCTATCCTCCCCCCTCTCCCTCTCTCATCCCTGCTGCAGCCCTCAGGGAACTCACTTTTCTGCATTCTTTGACAAAACGAGGAAGGGCGATAAAGCACTTACACAAATGAGTCTTCATCTGATTCTGTTCCGTGTTAAATGGTTGCGTTCCATCACTTTTCATTTACATGTCTGTGCATCACAATTAAATCCTCGAGTAAATCCTCAGTCACTGACGATACACCAGATCGGCCTACGTCTAGACTGCAAGAGCGACAGTCGGCGTGCAGAATCGTCCATCCGTCCTTTTTCTGTACCGCGGGAGAGCCTGGAGCCTATCCCGCCCGGGTGACTCGGGGCACAAGGAAGGGATCGCGCTGGACACTCACGCCCATTCATTTATACCATTTGGTAGACACGCTTATCCAGACTGACTTACATTTATCTCATTAATACATCTGAGCAGTTGAGGGTTAAGGGCCCGGATTGAGCTCATGACTTTCCAGTCACTACTCCAACGTCTTAACCACTTAACTAGCACTGAGCTACTACACTCTACGGACGTTTTAGAGATTCACAATCAGCCTACTAGGCCTGTCTTTGGACTGGGGGAGGAAACCGGAGCACCCAGAGGAATGTACAATGCACATATAAGACGATATGACCTGACGTATCTGTGAACGCATGGCTTAATTGATTAAATTGTATTGATTCCATTTATTCAAAACCCCAATTTTAAAACAAGCAGAACGACAAAATCAACCCGTGTCAGCGATTCCAACGTAGATCAATTCCGAGGAAAAATCATGCACCTGGCAACACTGGAGCAATTTTATTTCACAAATAAAAATATTTTCTTTTCTTTTAAAACAAAAACGAACAAATTATCTCGTGCATGCTGTTTTATATGGTTGATGGAGCAATTTCCTTTGTTATGGATGCCCTCACAGCCACATGGTCAGAGTTGTGACTTATAGAATGTTAAAGTAATGGCATTGCTTACAGCTCAGTTTGAGAATCAATTTTTGCTGCGGCAGTAGGGTAAGCATTTAGCGCTGAGGCAGGCTCAGCGGGTCTCGGTAGGGTGATGGAGGAGCATGCTTCTCGAGGGGACTGCATGTTGATTGATTCTGCTGAGGTCTGAATGTTTCTGTTTATTTTCCAATCACAAGCGCGGGGCGTATAAATCATTCTAATTCGCACCTCGGTTGCAGTGCAGCCTACACTTGCTCTATCACAGTCAGTCTAGTGTGGGTTGGCCTGTTGGGGCTTCAGCCAGCAAGATTTTAGAAGGTCTTTTAGGATGCTTGTTTTCACAAACAGACCAAGGCCAATACAAGAGCAGGATCCATTCTGCAGGAAGCATTTAAAAGCACTCAACGGCACCAAAAAGGTCACCTTTTTAATAGAACCAGCGGCTTCAACACCAGTAATTACCCCACAATGAAAACATATTGTCTGAGACTCAGCAGCTTTAAAGGTTGCAGTTAAAATTGGATGTCAATTGTTTCTTTTTCAGACAAACCACATTTTTTGGCTGGCTAAGACCTTTGTGAGCTGACACATAGATGAGCCATAATTGTTTTGAATACACTGTAAAAATGTCTGTACTTAAAAAACCGAAAACATATCGGATATCGGAACTGGAATATTTATTTACATATAAAGAGACTTGACTGTTTTCTACTCCGCTGTGGTTGATTTTATTATATTTATACTTGATTCTTTATTATATTTATTATATTTACAATGTAAGGGATTTTGCCTATTACGTAAACTAAAAAAGAGAAGAAAATAACTAATAATCATTTTAAAGTGCACCTATTATGGTTTCGAAACGTGCCTAATTGTGTTTTAAAGCTCTCGTACAATAGATTCACGTGCCCCCGAGGTCAAAAAACACTTTAACGTGCTCATAATTTAAATTGCAGCGTTACGATTTTCCCCCCAGTGTCACAAACGACTCGTTCAATGATCCATTACAAACGATTCATTCGAAACTCATCCTTTCAGAGAGCATACTCTGCTCTGATTGGTCAGATATCCCAGTCTGACGTGATTGGTCTACCGCTGTCAGCGTGTTTCAAAAAGGAAACGCCCACTACCGTAACGAGTTTCAGCTCCGTCTGTCGGCGAGCAGCGGATGAAGACCAGCGGCGGGGCTTTTTGTTACGAACCTACGTAGGTTAGTACAGGAAGTAAAGTCTGGAATCACTAACGAGTCGATTCAGCTGTTCAGAATCGGTTCCTTCTTTTAGGAGTCGATGACTCCGTGTGTCGTGCGCTTTGATTTTTGAGACTTTGCAGACTTTTTACATTCACAAACAGCTCTATGACATGAACGGTAATATTTGAAAAACCATAATAGGTGCACTTTAAAGGCTTTTAAAAAAAAAATTATTCCTGTTTTTTTTTTTTTTGTCATTCTATGGTTTGATTTAAAAAATAAAAATAAATAAAAACCCGTAGCTTCAATTGTTTTAGGGTACATGCAACAGGTTTTAACTGGAAGTAAAACAGTATTTACAGTACTTACAGTAATATACCGTTATCAATGTGTGACGAGTTGTGTGATGAGTAAAATGAGGAGATCGTGCACTTTTTTTATTACGGACATTTACAATAAACTACATTAGATCTAAAAGATTCATTAAGGAGAGGAATACGTATGCGTTAGAGCAGAACTTTCATTCGTCTGGGTGGCCGCTTCACAGGTTAAACAGGATGAAGAGCCAAGGCTAATGTTCCCTATTGTTATTTCCAGACTTGCTTTAATCATTCATTTTCCAGAGATGAATAAACATGAATAATCATCTCATTAGAGGACACACTCGGGCTCAGCATAGACTAGATGCGATGTTTTTGTTTTTCAATATAAATCAGAGAAATGAAATAACTTGTCTGTTTTTCCAGAGGCTGACACGCATTCGCTTTGCCTCCCTTTTTCTGAAGAAAGAAATGTACGTATGTACAAAAAGAGCTTATAGAATTTACGAGTCTGATAAATGTTAACAGATCTTTGTGTTGATTCACCTGCGTGGTCCTGGATTGATGACGAGCGTTTATTCGAGTGTTCATACCACTTGTCGTAACTGTCCCCGAAAGAATCAGGAATTTTAGTTTGACCTTGTGGGGATATTTGGCTGGTTCCCACAATAAAAACTGCTTCTTCTTTTTTTAACTGTGGGTGATGGGGGATGGAGGGGTGGGTGCGCAGCTAGGCGGTTAAGATGAGAGTTACGTTTAATTAGCTGCAATTATACTTCCCTGTATATCTGCGCATGGTCCTTACAAGGATTTGTGCGTTGGTGGTGATTGAAACCAACACGTGCGGTCTTGTTCTGCCTCTGCTTTTTTACAATGATTTTTAAATTATTATAAACATAAATGTTTATGTTCATATTACTCTGATATTCCATGTGAGCTGCCGGTAACATTCCAGACACGTTTCTGATCTCCTCCTGCTTCTGCTTGTTTGTGTAGTGGTTATGGAGTGGCAGATGAGAAGCTGTGCACTTGCTGCAGTGTATATCTGTTATTCAGGAGAGTCCCTGAAGGTGTACGGGGGCTGGCAAGGTGCCGTATAGAAGTGAATTATGATGTATGAGGCTGCGACGTAGCCCCCATCAGCACCGCACAGAGCCGAAGCGTGACTCAGCCTGACACTGCAGAACTTGCAGTCTATTCACAATCTGCCTACGGCTGCTAAATCTATGCAGATTACGCCGGGATCTTAACGTGCCATTGATAAGGCATTTCACAATGATGGAGAGCAGCTCTAGAGTTGGACTATAACTCGTTAGATGCTGCCTAACCGATCATCCAGTTAGTACTCTATATATCATCTAGTTTACGACAGCTTAACAATACGAGCTGTCTATCCACAAACTGAGCTGGAAGTGAATGGAGTATTTATGTTACATAAGGGGCAGTGGAGGATGTGACAGTGATGCAGTGGCCGCTGGGAATCGTACTCCTGAGCTAGTTCCCACATGTCCATGACACCTGACCTGAACCATTCACAAGTTACTCTCCACAGATCTAATGGCACTGGTCTAGCATACCGGGTTTGTAGAAACTTGAAAGTAAAACATTTCTGTGCAGAGCTTTCATACTAACATACGTTAGATAATCATGTCTTGTACGGAGCAGCAAGTTTCTAGAGATATCATTTTCCCACTGTATATGGGGTTTATGTAATGAAACTGTCTGAAATGAAAATTCACATTCACGTCAGCCCTGACTGGAACTTTGTATTCGGTTTCACAAGCTGACGGTGTACTGGTATGGAAAGCTGCAATCCTTCAGGAGTGGGAGTGTATTTGATGGTCTGTTCTTTGATGGTCTGCCCTTTGAGCGTATATTTTACTACACTGGCCATGGAAATGCGCTGTGTATTGCCGGCCAGTTTTCTCAGCTCCGGCTTTAACCACAGCCCCTACTCGTCTAGTTTTTACATCTATTCGACTTTTTTTTTTAATTTGCTAGCTTGCTAGTTTTAGTCCAGTTTCACGAGTTGAGTTCTTACGCAGGCGTTCTGTCTGCGTTTCGACTTTAGATGATGGATTTCTCGCCTTTAACCCAGACTCAGCTTTTTCACTCACTCAGTGCTATGCACTGTGAATTCTTAATAAAGAGACTGCTGGCTGTGTTTGTGTAGTTATACACTAGAAGACTAGATAGCAGGATGCCACTGCATGAGGGAGGCCAGAGAGAAAGACATCCAGTTGAGGCTTTCCAGCACCAGTGCGATTCAATCGTCAATACCAGCAAGAGTTCTGTCTAATCTGAGACTAACGGCAGACAATGATGCAAACCTACCAAGGTCATGATAATCCCAAGACAAGACACGAACTAGATTAAGAGTATGAGATCAAAATAAAGACCACTCACCGTTTTGTTAATCTGTCGAAACTGTTTGAGAATTAGGTCCTGTTTACACTAGTGCGTTTTAGTTTTAAAAACCAAATAACGTTTGCTACGGTTACGCCTGTCGTCTACGCTACTCCGGCCGTTTCCGACCCTCGAAAGCGGAGACTTTTGGAAACGCTGGACACCCCGTTTTAGTTTGAAAACTCCAGGCTCGCGTTTCAGTGTAAACAGACCAAAACGAAGACTTTTGAAAACAAAGGCGTGGCTCCACCCACATTCGCCCCCTGATCGGGTCTTCTGGATCATCGCGTATCCTTCCCTGCTTCGTCAAGCCCCTACCATGTGAGCATTACGCTACCTTGATCGTATACACAACACCACGGAGACTGAACCGCAAGCTTTACTGGCTTTGTCGTCATTCTTAACAGCCATTGTGCCGTTAAATTCTGTATTTTATAATACTGCAGCTGCCTACATGCTCATGAGGCGAGCTACGATTAGAGTGATCGCCAACAAATCTCATTTCGAGCGGTGTAAGTCCTACACGGAACGCCGGTTTGGACTAGCAACCAACTTCCTGTTTACACTTGCATGCGCATGTCCAGTGTGCACGACTGGTCGTGTGACATGCGTCTTCGGTCGTCTAGTGCGGACGGAGACCGTTTCTGAAACACAGCGGAAACGCCAGCGTGGACGAGGATCCACTAGCGTAGACCTGGCCTCAAAGACCAACTAGATTAAAACAAAAATGGGCTCAAGGCCAAGAGGAGACTAAGATCAGGGCACTTATCTGTAGGGTTCTCATACGCTTATATGCGCTATACGTTATATGCGTTTTGAATTTAGCGGATATTTTCATTCTTACTACGCTTCAGTATTCTTTAGATATGATGTGGTAGCTGACGGGAGGATCTGCAGATCTCAGGTGAGTTTGGCTGCCAGCGGATGCTGCGGCGGTCCATCGATCAAACAGGATACAGCACTGTCAGAGAGAACGTGTTTATAAGCGAGAGTGTATTGTATCGGTGTTGTTTATCAGTGTGACTTGGTGGCAGCAGATACAGCTACACACACACACACACACACACACACACACAGATTGAGATTTAAGTGTCAGTGTAAGCCTTGTAAAGGAAAAGGAATTTTCATGAAGCATGAAATATGAAGAAACTTACAGTAAGGGTTCTTACTTAAGTAAAGAGTGCTACTGATTGATCTATTATACGTTCATCGTTTCTTCCTTTCTTTTTTAAACGAACATTATTTACATCCGTTCATCTTCTTGAACTGCTGCGCAGTGGATCCGGAGCCTATTTCGGGAACGTTGGACAAGAAGCAGGGACTCGCCCATCGGGGCACCGTTCACACACTCGTTTGCACACGAGCACTTCACAGGAACATGTAAAACACTGCACAGACTGTATCTCGAGCTCAGGATTGAAGCAGTGTTACATCATTTCACATTAACATGAGCCTTTGCCCAGAGGTTTGCACAAAACACTCAATCATCGCTTGTTAAGAATTTTTTTTTTTTTAAGCACCAATATTTATACTTATTCATCTTCAGTACCCGCTTTGTCCCGATCAAGGTCATGGAGCCTATTCTGGGAACACTGGACGAGACGCAGGGACACGCCCGAACCATCCGAGCATGACCCACGCACGCACGTTCACACGCGTATTCACCCCTAGAGGCGATTTATCATAGCCAGTCCACCAATACTTACACCCACTCACCCGGGTTAACTTACTGTGTTAAAATTACTCATGGTTTATGATGGCTGACGGGACTGGGCCACTTCTTATGTTCTGGTGTAGCTTTGTAGGAGGTGATGAGCAACGTATACAGCGCCCTCCACTGATATTGGCACCCTTGGTAAATATGAGCAAAGAAAGGCTGTGAGGAATCGTCTTTATTGTTTAACCTTTTGATTTTTGTTTAAAAAAAAAAAAAAGTCCACCAGCGTGGACCTGGAAATGTGAAGGATCTGGAGAGATTCTGTATGGAGGAACGGTCTCAGATCCCTCGCCATGTATTCTCCAACCTCATCAGGGATTATAGGAGAAGACTCAGAGCTGTTTTAACATAAGTGATAAGATTCAACATCTGTGTTGGTGGTAATTGGTTTGGTGCAGATTAACGATCGGTTGTTGTCGCATTTATGTGGTATAATAGGAATAAAAAGCTTCAGGATGTGCGGTTTGGGGGAAAACAGCTTCCAGGTCACGTCACATCACCTTAGCATTGATTATGAGGGGCTGTAGTGGCTCAGTGGTTTAAGGCTCTGGGGAATTGATTAGAAGGTCAGGAGTTCAAACCCCAGTTGGGCCCTTGGGCAAGGCCCTTAACCCTTAATTGCTCAGTTGGTCCGGATTGAGGTCGGGAGTTCATTCCACCACTGAGGGACAGTTAGTGTGAAGGTTCTGGAAAGGGACCTTGAGCCACGCTGAGTAGGCGCTACTAAGCGTCGGTCGTTAATCAGTCATCGAGATAAATGTAAGTCACTCTGGATAAGGGCGTCTGCCGAATGCCGTAAATGTAAATGATTATTTTCATATAACAGCAAGCCACTTTCTGTTTTATTCTTTTTTTTTTCTTTTCTATTGCTCCAATGATTGCCCCGTTGTAAAAATATGAATTATGGTTGTTTTCAAGCACAAGTCTGA